>NC_133747.1:7423508-7463508 GCF_048934315.1 Petromyzon marinus | reverse complement strand
GCATTTACCGAAACGTCATCCACTAGCAGAGAGAGGTGGGATCAGCTAATTCACTTTCTGCGAGAGAGAGAGAGAGGCGATGGATACGGCGAGAGGTGAGTAGTGTATAGTGTAGTGTAGTAGTGTAGTATATAGTGTAGTGTAGTAGTGTAGTGTAGTAGTGTAGTGTAGTAGTGTAGTGTAGTGTATAGTGTAGTGTAGTAGTGTAGTGTATAGTGTAGTGTATAGTGTAGTGTATAGTGTAGTAGTGTAGTGTATAGTGTAGTGTAGTAGTGTAGTGTATAGTGTAGTGTAGTAGTGTAGTGTAGTGTATAGTGTAGTGTAGTAGTGTAGTGTATAGTGTAGTGTATAGTGTAGTGTATAGTGTAGTAGTGTAGTGTAGTGTATAGTGTAGTGTAGTAGTGTAGTGTATAGTGTAGTGTAGTAGTGTAGTGTAGTGTATAGTGTAGTGTAGTAGTGTAGTGTATAGTGTAGTGTAGTAGTGTAGTGTAGTGTATAGTGTAGTGTAGTAGTGTAGTGTATAGTGTAGTGTAGTAGTGTAGTGTATAGTGTAGTAGTGTAGTGTAGTGTATAGTGTAGTGTAGTAGTGTAGTGTATAGTGTAGTGTAGTAGTGTAGTGTAGTGTATAGTGTAGTGTAGTAGTGTGTATAGTGTAGTGTAGTAGTGTAGTGTAGTAGTGTAGTGTAGTGTATAGTGTAGTGTAGTAGTGTATAGTGTAGTGTAGTAGTGTAGTGTAGTGTATAGTGTAGTGTAGTAGTGTAGTGTATAGTGTAGTGTAGTAGTGTAGTGTATAGTGTAGTAGTGTAGTGTAGTGTATAGTGTAGTGTAGTAGTGTAGTGTATAGTGTAGTGTAGTAGTGTAGTGTAGTGTATAGTGTAGTGTAGTAGTGTAGTGTATAGTGTAGTGTAGTAGTGTAGTGTATAGTGTAGTGTATAGTGTAGTAGTGTAGTAGTGTAGTGTATAGTGTAGTGTATAGTGTAGTGTATAGTGTAGTAGTGTAGTGTATAGTGTAGTGTATAGTGTAGTGTAGTAGTGTAGTGTATAGTGTAGTGTAGTAGTGTAGTGTATAGTGTAGTGTATAGTGTAGTGTATAGTGTAGTGTAGTAGTGTAGTGTATAGTGTATTGTAGTAGTGTAGTGTATAGTGTAGTGTATAGTGTAGTGTATAGTGTAGTGTAGTAGTGTAGTGTATAGTGTAGTGTATAGTGTAGTGTATAGTAGTGTAGTAGTGTAGTGTATAGTGTAGTGTATAGTGTAGTTTATAGTGTAGTGTATAGTGTAGTGTATAGTGTAGTGTAGTAGTGTATAGTGTAGAGTATAGTGTAGTGTATAGTGTAGTGTATAGCTTAGTAGTGTAGTGTATAGTGTAGTGTATAGTGTAGTGTATAGTGTAGTGTGTAGTGTAGTGTAGTAGTGTAGTGTAGTAGTGTAGTGTATATGTGTAGTGTATAGTAGTGTGGTGTATAGTGTGTAGTGTATAGTGTAGTGTATAGTGTAGTGTATAGTGTAGTGTATAGTAGTGTATAGTGTAGTGTATAGTGTAGTGTATAGTAGTGTATAGTGTAGTGTATAGTGTAGTGTATAGTGTAGTGTAGTAGTGTATAGTGTAGTGTATAGTAGTGTATAGTGTAGTGTGTAGCGTAGTGTGTAGTGTAGTGTGTAGTGTAGTGTATAGTGTAGTGTATAGTGTGGTGTATAGTGTAGTGTAGTAGTGTAGTGTAGTAGTGTATAGTGTAGTGTATAGTGTAGTGTATAGTGTGGTGTATAGTGTAGTGTAGTAGTGTAATGTGTAGTGTAGTGTGTAGTGTAGTTTATAGTGTAATGTATAGTGTAGTGTATAGTGTAGGGTATAGTGTAGTAGTGTATAGTAGTGTATAGTAGTGTATAGTGTAGTGTATAGTGTAGTGTATAGTGTAGGGTATAGTTTAGTGTAGTGTATAGTAGTGTATAGTGTAGTGTATAGTAGTGTAGTGTATAGTGTAGGGTATAGTGTAGTGTATAGTATAGTGTATAGTGTAGTGTATAGTGTAGTGTATAGTAGTGTATAGTGTAGTGTATAGTGTAGTGTATAGTGTAGTATATAGTGTAGTGTATAGTAGTGCATAGTGTAGTGTATAGTAGTGTAGTGTATAGTGTAGTGTATAGTGTAGGGTATAGTGTAGTGTATAGTGTAGTGTATAGTGTATAGTAGTGTATAGTGTAGTATATAGTGTAGTGTATAGTAGTGTAAAGTGTAGTGTATAGTGTAGTGTATAGTGTAGTAGTATAGTGTAGTAGTGTGTAGTGTATAGTGTAGTGTATAGTAGTGTATAGTGTAGTGTATAGTAGTGTATAGTGTATAGTGAAGTGTATAGTGTAGTGTATAGTGTAGTGTATAGTGTATATGTATAGTAGTGTAGTGTATAGTGTAGTGTATAGTGTAGTGTATAGTGTAGTGTATCGTATAGTAGTGTATAGTGTAGTGTATAGTGTAGTGTATAGTGTAGTAGTGTGTAGTGTAATAGTATATAGTAGTGTAGTGTATAGTGTAGTAGTGTATATTGTAGTGTATAGTAGTGTAGTGTATAGTGTAGTAGTGTATAGTGTAGTAGTGTATAGTGTAGTGTATAGTGTAGTAGTGTGTAGTGTAGTAGTGTATAGTGTAGTAGTGTGTAGTGTAGTAGTGTAAAGTGTAGTAGTGTATAGTAGTGTAGTGTATAGTGTAGTAGTGTATAGTGTAGTAGTGTATAGTGTAGTGTATAGTGTAGTAGTGTGTAGTGTAGTAGTGTATAGTGTAGTAGTGTATAGTGTGTAGTGTAGTAGTGTATAGTGTAGTGTATAGTGTTGTGTAGTAGTGTATAGTGTAGTAGTGTAGTGTATAGTGTAGTAGTTTATAGTGTAGTGTATAGTGTAGTAGTGTATAGTGTAGTAGTGTATAGTGTAGTAGTGTATAGTGTAGTAGTGTATAGTGTAGTAGTGTATAGTGTAGTGTATAGTGTAGTAGTGTATAGTGTAGTAGTGTATAGTGTAGTAGTGTATAGTGTAGTAGTGTATAGTGTAGTGTATAGTGTAGTAGTGTATAGTGTAGTAGTGTATAGTGTAGTAGTGTATAGTGTAGTAGTGTATAGTGTAGTGTATAGTGTAGTGTATAGTGTAGTGTATAGTGTAGTAGTGTATAGTGTAGTAGTGTATAGTGTAGTGTATAGTGTAGTAGTGTATAGTGTAGTAGTGTATAGTGTAGTGTATAGTGTATAGTATAGTGTAGTAGTGTATAGTGTAGTAGTGTATAGTATAGTAGTGTATAGTGTAGTAGTGTATAGTGTAGTGTATAGTGTAGTGTATAGTGTATGTATAGTGTAGTAGTGTATAGTGTAGTAGTGTATAGTGTAGTGTATAGTGTAGTAGTGTATAGTGTGTAGTGTATAGTGTAGTAGTGTATAGTGTAGTGTATAGTGTAGTGTATAGTGTAGTAGTGTATAGTGTATAGTATAATGTAGAAGTGTATAGTGTAGTAGTGTATAGTGTAGTAGTGTATAGTGTAGTAGTGTATAGTGTAGTGTATAGTGTAGTAGTGTATAGTGTAGTAGTGTATAGTGTAGTAGTGTATAGTGTAGTAGTGTAGTACTGTATAGTGTATAATGTAGTAGAGTATAGTGTACTAGTGTATAGTGTAGTAGTGTATAGTATAGTAGTGTATAGTGTACTAGTGTAGTAGTGTATAGTGTAGTAGTGTATAGTGTAGTAGTGTATAGTGTAGTGTATAGTGTAGTAGTGTATAGTATAGGTAGTGTATAGTGTATAGTATAGTGTAGTAGTGTATAGTGTAGTTTATAGTGTAGTAGTGTATAGTGTAGTGTATAGTATAGTGTAGTAGTGTATAGTGTATAGTATAGTGTAGTAGTGTATAGTGTAGTAGTGTATAGTGTAGTGTATAGTGTAGTAGTGTATAGTGTAGTGTATAGTGTATAGTATAGTGTAGTAGTGTATAGTGTAGTGTATAGTGTAGTAGTGTATAGTATAGTGTAGTGTATAGTGTATAGTATAGTGTAGTAGTGTATAGTGTAGTGTATAGTATAGTGTAGTAGTGTATAGTGTAGTAGTGTATAGTGTAGTAGTGTATAGTGTAGTGTATAGTGTAGTAGTGTATAGTATAGTGTAGTGTATAGTATAGTGTAGTAGTGTATAGTGTAGTGTATAGTGTAGTAGTGTATAGTGTAGTGTATAGTGTAGTGTATAGTATAGTAGTGTATAGTGTAGTGTACAGTGTATAGTATAGTGTAGTAGTGTATAGTGTAGTGTATAGTGTAGTAGTGTATAGTGTAGTGTATAGTGTAGTGTATAGTATAGTAGTGTATAGTGTAGTGTATAGTGTAGTAGTGTATAGTATAGTTTATAGTGTAGTGTATAGTATAGTAGTGTATAGTGTAGTAGTGTATAGTGTAGTGTATAGTGTAGTGTTTAGTGTAGTAGTGTATAGTGTAGTGTATAGTGTAGTGTTTAGTGTAGTAGTGTATAGTGTAGTAGTGTATAGTGTAGTGTATAGTGTAGTGTTTAGTATAGTAGTTATAATGTAGTAGTGTATAGTGTATAGTATAATGTAGTGTATAGTGTAGTAGTGTATAGTGTAGTGTATAGTGTAGTAGTGTATAGTATAGTGTAGTGTATAGTGTATAGTATAGTGTAGTAGTGTATAGTGTAGTGTATAGTGTAGTAGTGTATAGTATAGTGTAGTGTATAGTGTATAGTATAGTGTAGTAGTGTATAGTGTAGTGTATAGTGTATAGTAAAAGTGTAGTAGTGTATAGTGTAGTAGTGTATGTGTAGTATGTATAGTGTAGTGTATAGTGTAGTAGTGTATAGTATAGTGTAGTGTATAGTATAGTGTAGTAGTGTATAGTGTAGTGTATAGTGTAGTAGAGTATAGTGTAGTGTATAGTGTAGTGTATAGTGTATAGTATAGTGTAGTAGTGTATAGTGTAGTGTATAGTGTAGTAGTGTATAGTGTAGTGTATAGTGTAGTGTATAGTATAGTAGTGTATAGTGTAGTGTATAGTGTAGTAGTGTATAGTATAGTGTATAGTGTAGTGTATAGTATAGTAGTGTATAGTGTAGTAGTGTATAGTGTAGTGTATAGTGTAGTGTTTAGTGTAGTAGTGTATATGTATGTATAGTGTTTGTGTAGTAGTGTATAGTGTAGTAGTAGTATATAGTAGTGTATAGTGTAGTGTTTAGTATAGTAGTGTATAATGAAGTAGTGTATAGTGTAGTGTATAGTGTAGTGTTTAGTATAGTAGTGTATAATGTAGTAGTGTATAGTGTATAGTATAATGTAGTATATAGTGTAGTAGTGTATAGTATAGTAGTGTATAGTGTAGTAGTGTATAGTGTAGTAGTGTATAGTGTAGTAGTGTATCGTGTAGTAGTGTATAGTGTAGTGTATAGTATAGTGTAGTAGTGTATAGTGTAGTAGTGTATAGTGTAGTAGTGTATAGTGTAGTAGTGTATAGTGTAGTAGTGTATAGTGTAGTAGTGTATAGTGTAGTAGTGTATAGTATAGTGTAGTAGTGTATAGTATAATGTAGTGTATAGTGTAGTAGTGTATAGTGTAGTAGTGTATAGTGTAGTAGTGTATAGTGTAGTAGTGTATAGTGTAGTAGTGTATAGTGTAGTAGTGTATAGTATAATGTAGTGTATAGTGTAGTAGTGTATAGTGTAGTAGTGTATAGTGTAGTAGTGTATAGTGTAGTAGTGTATAGTGTAGTGTATAGTGTAGTAGTGTATAGTGTAGTAGTGTATAGTGTAGTGTATAGTGTAGTAGTGTATAGTGTAGTAGTGTATAGTGTAGTGTATAGTGTAGTGTAGTGTATAGTGTAGTAGTGTATAGTGTAGTGTAGTGTAGTAGTGTATATTGTAGTAGTGTATAGTGTAGTGTATAGTGTAGTAGTGTATAGTGTAGTAGTGTATAGTGTAGTGTATAGTGTGGTAGTGTATAGTGTAGTAGTGTATAGTGTAGTAGTGTATAGTGTAGTAGTGTATAGTGTAGTAGTGTATAGTGTAGTGTATAGTGTAGTGTATAGTATAGTAGTGTATAGTGTAGTAGTGTATTGTGTAGTGTATAGTGTAGTAGTGTATAGTGTAGTAGTGTATAGTGTAGTGTATAGTGTAGTAGTGTATAGTGTAGTAGTGTATAGTGTAGTAGTGTATAGTATAGTGTAGTAGTGTATAGTGTAGTAGTGTATAGTGTAGTAGTGTAGTAGTGTAGTGTATAGTATAGTGTAGTAGTGTATAGTGTATAGTATAATGTAGTATATAGTGTAGTAGTGTATAGTATAGTGTAGTAGTGTATAGTGTAGTAGTGTATAGTGTAGTAGTGTATAGTGTAGTAGTGTATAGTATAGTGTAGTAGTGTATAGTGTAGTGTAGTAGTGTATTAGTAGTAGTGATAGTAGTGTATAGTGTAGTAGTGTATAGTGTAGTGTAGTAGTGTATAGTGTAGTGTAGTAGTGTATAGTGTAGTAGTGTAGTAGTGTATAGTGTAGTAGTGTATAGTGTAGTAGTGTATAGTGTAGTAGTGTATAGTGTAGTAGTGTATAGTGTAGTAGTGTATAGTGTAGTAGTGTATAGTGTAGTGTATAGTGTAGTAGTGTATAGTGTAGTAGTGTATAGTGTATAGTGTTGTAGTGTATAGTATAGTGTATAGTATAGTGTAGTAGTGTATAGTGTAGTGTATAGTATAGTGTGGTAGTGTATAGTGTAGTAGTGTATAGTGTAGTGTATAGTGTAGTAGTGTATAGTGTAGTAGTGTATAGTGTAGTAGTGTATAGTGTAGTAGTGTATAGTGTAGTAGTGTATAGTGTAGTAGTGTATAGTGTAGTGTATAATGTAGTGTATAGTGTAGTAGTGTATAGTGTAGTGTAGCTTCACAGTGGAGTGGTAATCGGCGTCACCCGGCCTCCCCCAAGCTCACCGTCCTGCTGCTGCTGCTGCTGCCGCCATTGGCCTCGTCATGGCCGGTGAAGACCGCCGATTCGCCGGTGAACACCGCCGATTCGCCGGTGATGAACACCGCCGATTCGCCGGTGAACACCGCCGATTCGCCGGTGAACACCGCCGATTCGCCGGTGAACACCGCCGATTCGCCGGTGATGAACACCGCCGATACGCCGGTGATGACCGCGCCGGCCGGGAGCACGGTGCGTCTGGCATGCCGGTTCGATTGCGGTGGTGCCGGTGGTGCCGGTGGTGCCGGTGAAGGCGGTGAAGGCGGTGAAGGCGGTGGAGGCGGTGGAGGTGGAGGCGGTGGTGGAGGTGGAGGCGGTGGAGGCGGTGGAGGTGGAGGCGGTGGTGGAGGTGGTGGCAATTTGACGGTGCTGTGGGTGAGAGGAGACCACAATGAGGAGGTGAGGAGACACCCCAGGTAGCCTCTAGCAGGGCTGTAGGGGCAAGTGCAGTCACACACAGACACAGACAAAGCTACCCCAGGTAGCCTCTAGCAGAGCTGTAGGGGCAAGTGCAGTCACACACAGACACAGACAAAGCTACCCCCAGGTAGCCTCTAGCAGGGCTGTAGGGGCAAGTGCAGTCACACACAGACACAGACAAAGCTACCCCCAGGTAGCCTCTAGCAGGGCTGTAGGGGCAAGTGCAGTCACACACAGACACAGACAAAGCTACCCCCAGGTAGCCTCTATCGGGGCTGTAGGGGCAAGTGCAGTTACACAGACACAGGCAAAGCTACCCCCAGGTAGCCTCTAGCAGGGCTGTAGGGGCAAGTGCAGTCACACACAGACACAGGCAAAGCTACCCCCAGGTAGCCTCTAGCAGGGCTGTAGGGGCAAGTGCAGTCACACACAGACACAGACAAAGCTCCCCCAGGTAGCCTCTAGCAGGGCTGTAGGGGCAAGTGCAGTTACACAGAGACAGACAAAGCTCCCCCAGGTAGCCTCTAGCAGGGCTGTAGGGGCAAGTGCAGTCGCACAGCACACAGACAAAGCTACCCCAGGTAGCCTTTAGCAGGGCTGTAGGGGCAAGTGCAGTCACACACAGACACAGACAAAGCTCCCACAGGTAGCCTCTAGCAGGGCTGTAGGGGAAAGTGCAGTCACACACAGACACAGACAAAGCTCCCACAGGTAGCCTCTAGCAGGGCTGTAGGGGCAAGTGCAGTTACACACGGACACAGACAAAGCTACCCCCAGGTAGCCTCTAGCAGGGCTGTAGGGGCAAGTGCAGTCACACACAGACACAGGCAAAGCTACCCCCAGGTAGCCTCTAGCAGGGCTGTAGGGGCAAGTGCAGTCACACACAGACACAGACAAAGCTCCCCCAGGTAGCCTCTAGCAGGGCTGTAGGGGCAAGTGCAGTTACACAGAAACACAGACAAAGCTGCCCCAGGTAGCCTCTAGCAGGGCTGTAGGGGCAAGTGCAGTCACACACAGACACAGACAAAGCTACCCCAGGTAGCCTCTAGCAGGGCTGTAGGGGCAAGTGCAGTTACACAGACACAGACAAAGCTACCCCAGGTAGCCTCTAGCAGGGCTGTAGGGGCAAGTGCAGTCACACACAGACACAGGCAAAGCTACCCCAGGTAGCCTCTGACAGGGCTGTAGGGGCAAGTGCAGTCACACACAGACACAGGCAAAGCTACCCCAGGTAGCCTCTGACAGGGCTGTAGGGGCAAGTGCAGTCACACACAGACACAGGCAAAGCTACCCCAGGTCGCCTCTAGCAGGGCTAAGGGCAAGTGCAGTCACACACAGACACAGACAAAGCTCCCCCGGGTAGCCTCTAGCAGGGCTGTAGGGGCAAGTGCAGTCACACACAGACACAGGCAAAGCTCCCCCAGGTAGCCTCTAGCAGGGCTGTAGGGGCAAGTGTAGTCACACACAGACACAGGCAAAGCTACCCCCAGGTAGCCTCTAGCAGGGCTGCAGGGTCAAGTGCAGTTACACAGAAACACAGACAAAGCTGCCCCAGGTAGCCTCTAGCAGGGCTGTAGGGGCAAGTGCAGTCACACACAGACACAGACAAAGCTACCCCAGGTAGCCTCTAGCAGGGCTGTAGGGGCAAGTGCAGTTACACAGACACAGGCAAAGCTACCCCAGGTAGCCTCTGACAGGGCTGTAGGGGCAAGTGCAGTCACACACAGACACAGGCAAAGCTACCCCAGGTAGCCTCTGACAGGGCTGTAGGGGCAAGTGCAGTCACACACAGACACAGGCAAAGCTACCCCAGGTCGCCTCTAGCAGGGCTGTAAGGGCAAGTGCAGTCACACACAGACACAGACAAAGCTACCCCCAGGTAGCCTCTGGCAGGGCTGTAGGGGCAAGTGCAGTTACACACAGACACAGGCAAAGCTACCCCAGGTAGCCTCTGGCAGGGCTGCAGGGGCAAGTGCAGTCACACACAGACACAGGTAAAGCTACCTCAGGTAGCCTCTAGCAGGGCTGTAGGGGCAAGTGCAGTCACACACAGACACAGACAAAGCTACACCCCAGGTAGCCTCTGGCAGGGCTGTAGGGGCAAGTGCAGTCACACACACATATAAAGATACCCCAGGTAGCCTCTAGCAGGGCTGTAGGGGCAAGTGCAGTCACACACAGACACAGAGACAAAGCTACCCTAGGTAGCCTCTAGCAGGGCTGTAGGGGCAAGTGCAGTCACACACAGACACAGGCAAAGGTACCCCAGGTAGCCTCTAGCAGGGCTGTAGGGGCAAGTGCAGTAACACACAGACACAGGCAAAGGTACCCCAGGTAGCCTCTAGCAGGGCTGTAGTGGCAAGTGCAGTCACACACAGACACAGGCAAAGCTACCCCAGGTAGCCTCTAGCAGGGCTGTAGGGGCAAGTGCAGTTACACAGACACAGACAAAGCTCCCCCAGGTAGCCTCTAGCAGGGCTGTAGGGGCAAGTGCAGTCACACACAGACACAGACAACGCTACCCCAGGTAGCCTCTAGCAGGGCTGTAGGGGCAAATGCAGTCACACAGACACAGACAAAGCTCCCCCAGGTAGCCTCTAGCAGGGCTGTAGGGGCAAGTGCTGTTACACAGACACAGACAAAGCTCCCCCAGGTAGCCTCTAGCAGGGCTGTAGGGGCAAGTGCAGTCACACAGACAAAGCTACCCCAGGTAGCCTCTAGCAGGGCTGTAGGGGCAAGTGCAGTTACACAGACACAGACAAAGCTACCCCAGGTAGCCTCTAGCACGGCTGTAGGGACAAGTGCAGTAACACAGACACGGATAAAGCTCCCCCAGGTAGCCTCTAGCAGGGCTGCAGGGGCAAGTGCAGTTAGACAGACACAGAGACAAAGCTCCCCCAGGTAGCCTCTAGCAGGGCTGTAGGGGCAAGTGCTGTTACACAGACACAGACAAAGCTACCCCAGGTAAACTCTAGCAGGGCTGTAGGGGCAAGTGCAGTCACACAGACACAGACAAAGCTACCACAGGTAGCCTCTAGCAGGGCTGTAGGGGCAAGTGCAGTCACACACAGACACAGACAAAGCTACCCTAGGTAGCCTCTAGCAGGGCTGTAGGGGCAAGTGCTGTTACACAGACACAGACAAAGCTACCCCAGGTAGCCTCTAGCAGGGCTGTAGGGGCAAGTGCAGTCACACACAGACACCGACAAAGCTTCCCCAGGTAGCCTCTAGCAGGGCTGTAGGGGCAAGTGTAGTAACACAAACACAGACAAAGCTCCCCCAGGTAGCCTCTAGCAGGGCTGTAGGGGCAAGTGCAGTCACACACAGACACAGACAAAGGTCCCACAGGTAGACTCTAGCAGGGCTGTAGGGGCAAGTGCAGTCACACAGACACAGACAAAGCTCCCCCAGGTAGCCTCTAGCAGGGCTGTAGGGGCAAGTGCAGTCACACAGACACAGACAAAGCTCCCCCAGGTAGCCTCTAGCAGGGGTGTAGGGGCAAGTGCAGTTATAAATACAAAACTAGTAATTTAGAGTAGTATAGTGTAATGTATAGTCTTGTAGTGTATAGTGTAGTGTCTAGTGTAGTGTATAGTGTAGTGTCTAGTGTACTGTCTAGTGTAGTGTATATTGAAGTGTACTGTATAGTGTAGTGTAAAGTGTATATTGTATTATAGTGTAGTGTATAGTGTAGCAGTGTATCGTGTAGTGTATAGTGTAGTGTATAGTATAGTGTAGTAGTGTGTAGTGTACAGTGTAGTGTGTAGTGTATAGTGTAGTGTACAGTGTAGTGTATAGTGTAGTGTACAGTGTGTAGTGTACAGTGTAGTGTACAGTGTAGTGTGTGGTGTACAGTGCAGTGTACAGTGCAGCGTGCAGTGCAGCGTACAGTGTAGTGTACTGTATCGTGTTGAAATATAGGTTCACTGGCTTCACACTGTAACCAGTTCAACCCCGCTCACAATACGCAGCGTCTCAGGCCCCTCCCACTCCCCCCCACTGCTTACTCGACTCCTCCCCCTTTCCTCCTCCCCCCTCCCCCCACTGCTTACTCGACTCCTCCCCCTTTCCCCCTCCCCCCTCCCCACTGCTTACTCGACTCCTCCCCCTTTCCTCCTCCCCCTTCCCCCTCCCCCTCATTACTTACTCGACTCCTCCCCCTTTCCCCCTCCCCCCACTGCTTACTCGACTCCTCCCCCTTTCCTCCTCCCCCTCCCCCCACTGCTTACTCGACTCCTCCCCCTTTCCTCCTCCCCCTCCCCCCACTGCTTACTCGACTCCTCCCCCTTTCCTCCTCCCCCTCCCCACTGCTTACTCGACTCCTCCCCCTTTCCTCTTCCCCCTCCCCCCATTACTTACTCGACTCCTCCCCCTTTTCTCCTCCCCCCATTACTTACTCTAACTCCTCCCCCTTTCCTCTCCCCCCATTACTCTAACTCCTCCCCCTCCTCCTCCCCCCATTACTTACTCTAACTCCTCCCCCTTTCCTCCTCCTCCCCCCATTACTCTAACTCCTCCCCCTTTCCTCCTCCTCCCCCCATTACTCTAACTCCTCCCCCTTTCCTCCTCCCCCCATTACTCTAACTCCTCCCCCCTTTCCTCCTCCCCCTCCCCCCATTACTTACTCTAACTCCTCCCCCTTTCCCCCACTCCCCCCATTACTCTAACTCCTCCCCCTTTCCTCCTCCTCCCCCCATTACTCTAACTCCTCCCCCTTTCCCTCCTCCCCATTACTCTAACTCCTCCCCCTTTCCTCCTCCCCCTCCCCCCATTACTTACTCTAACTCCTCCCCCTTTCCCCCACTCCCCCCATTACTCTAACTCCTCCCCCTTTCCTCCTCCCCCATTACTCTAACTCCTCCCCCTTTCCCCTCCCCCCACTGCTTACTCGACTCCTCCCCCTTTCCTCCTCCCCCCTCCCCTGCCCCCCTGCTTACTCGACTCCTCCCCCTTTCCTCCTCCCCTCCCCAAGGCCCATTACTTACTCTAACTCCTCCCCCTTTCCCTCCTCCCCCATTACTCTAACTCCTCCCCCTTTCCCCTCCCCCTCCCCCCATTACTTACTCTAACTCCTCCCCCTTTCCTCCTCCCCCCATTACTCTAACTCCTCCCCCTTTCCTCCTCCCCCCATTGCTCTACCTCCTCCCCCTTTCCTCCTCCCCCCATTACTTACTCTAACTCCTCCCCCTTTCCCCCTCCTCCCCCCCCATTACTGGTGATACACCTCCTCCCCCCCTCCCCCTTTCCCCACTACTTACTCTGAACTCCTCCCCCTTTTCTCCTCCTCCTCCCCCCCATACTCTAACTCCTCCCCTTTCCCATACACAACTCACATTCCCCCCCCATTACTCTAACCTCCCCCTTTCCCCCTCCTCCCCCCATTACTCTAACTCCTCCCCCCTCCCCCTTTCCCCACTACTTACTCTAACTCCTCCCCCTTTTCTCCTCCTCCTCCCCCATTACTCTAACTCCTCCCCTTTCCCCATTACTTACTCTAACTCCTCCCCCCTTTCCTCCTCCCCCCATTACTCTAACTCCTCCCCCTTTCCTCCTCCCCCTCCCCCCATTACTCTAACTCCTCCCCCTTTCCTCCTCCCCCCATTACTCTAACTCCTCCCCCTTTCCTCCTCCCCCCATTACTCTAACTCCTCCCCCTTTCCTCCTCCCCCCCATTACTTACTCTAACTCCTCCCCCTTTCCTCCTCCCCCCATTACTCTAACTCCTCCCCCTTTCCTCCTCCCCCCCTTCCCCCATTACTCTAACTCCTCCCCCTTTCCTCCCCCATTACTCTAACTCCTCCCCCTTTCCTCCTCCCCCCATTACTCTAACTCCTCCCCCTTTCCCTCTCCCCCCATTACTCTAACTCCTCCTCCTTTCCCCACTACTTACTCTAATTCCTCCCCCTTTCCTCCCCCCCTCCCCCCATTACTCTAACTCCTCCCCCTTTCCTCCTCCCCCTCCCCCCATTACTCTAACTCCTCCCCCTTTCCTCCTCCCCCCATTACTCTAACTCCTCCCCCTTTCCTCCTCCCCCCATTACTTACTCTAACTCCTCCCCCTTTCCTCCTCCCCCCATTACTCTAACTCCTCCCCCTTTCCTCCTCCCCCCCTTCCCCCATTACTCTAACTCCTCCCCCTTTCCTCCCCCATTACTCTAACTCCTCCCCCTTTCCTCCTCCCCCCATTACTCTAACTCCTCCCCCTTTCCTCCTCCCCCCATTACTCTAACTCCTCCCCCTTCCCCCCTCCTCCCATTACTCTAACTCCTCCCCCTTTCCTCTTCCCCCCTCCCCCCATTACTCTAACTCCTCCCCCTTCCCCCCTCCCCCATTACTCTAACTCCTCCCCCTTTCCCCCCCTACTCCTCCCCTCCCCTCCCACAGCTGATCTCGTGGTCCACGTCCTCGGCCTCCCGTGGGCCCAGCCACCCGCGAGTGTCTTGGGCCGGCGAGCCCTCGGCCTGCGACGCCTCCATCTTGCTGGAGCGGACGCGGGCGTCCGACTCCGGCAGCTACCGCTGCCTGGTGGTGGTGGTGGTGGCAGAGGAGGAGGAGGCCGTCACCGGCGGCGGCGGCGGCGGTGACGGCGGCCGGGGAGTCAACGGCGCTGTGAAGCTGGTCGTCGTGCCGGCGAACGGTGGGTGGGTGGGTGGGCGTGGGCGTTGTTGTTGGTGTGGTGGGTGGAGGGTGGAGGGTGGGTGGGTGGGTGGGTGGTGTGGTGGGTGTGGTGGGTGGTGTGGGTGGGTGGGTGGGTGTTAGTGTAGGGCGGTGTGGTGGGTGGGTGGTGTGGGTGGGTGGGTGGGCGTTGTTGTTGGTGTGGTGGGTGGAGGGTGGAGGGTGGGTGGGTGTTAGTGTAGGGCGGTGTGGTGGGTGGGTGGGTGGTGGTGTGGGTGGGTGGGTGGGTGGTGTGGTGGGTGGGTGGGTGGCTGGGTGGGTGGGTGGCTGGGTGGGTGGGTGGTGGTGTGGGTGGGTGGGTGGGTGGTGTGGTGGGTGGGTGGGTGGCTGGGTGGGTGGGTGGCTGGGTGGGTGGGTGGGTGGCTGGGTGGGTGGGTGGTTTGGTGGGTGGGTGTGCTGTCCACAGCTCTCTCCTTCATCCACAGCTCTCTCCTCCTTCACCCACAGCTCTCTCCTTCACCCACAGCTCTCTCCTTCACCCACAGCTCTCTGCTTCATCCACAGCTCTCTGCTTCATCCACAGCTCTCTGCTCCTTCACCCACAGCTCTCTCCTTCACCCACAGCTCCCTCCTTCATCCACAGCTCTCTCCTTCACCCACAGCTCTCTCCTCCTTCACCCACAGCTCCCTCATCCTTCACCCACAGCTCTCTCCTCCTTCATCCACAGCTCTCTCCTTCACCCACAGCTCTCTCCTTCACACACAGCTCTCTCCTTCATCCACAGCTCTTTCCTTCACCCACAGCTCTCTCCTTCACCCACAGCTCTCTCCTTCACCCACAGCTCTCTCCTTCACCCACAGCTCTCTCCTCCTTCACCCACAGCTCTCTCCTTCATCCACAGCTCCCTCCTTCACCCACAGCTCTCTCCTCCTTCACCCACAGCTCTCTCCTTCACACACAGCTCTCTCCTTCACCCACAGCTCCCTCCTTCACACACAGCTCTCTCCTTCATCCACAGCTCTCTCCTTCACCCACAGTTCTCTCCTTCACCCACAGCTCTCTCCTTCACCCACAGCTCTCTCCTTCACCCACAGCTTCCTCCTTCATCCACAGCTCTCTCCTTCACCCACAGCTCTCTCCTTCACCCACAGTTCTCTCCTTCACCACACAGCTCTCTCCTTCACCCACAGCTCTCTCCTTCACTCACAGTTCTCTCCTTCACCCACAGCTCTCTCCTCATTCACCCACAGCTCTCTCCTTCACCCACAGTTCTCTCCTTCACCCACAGCTCCCTCCTTCACCCACAGCTCCCTCCTTCATCCACAGCTCTCTCCTTCATCCACAGCTCTCTCCTCATTCATCCACAGCTCTCTCCTTCACACACAGCTCTCTCCTTCACACACAGCTCTCTCCTTCATCCACAGCTCTCTTCTTCATCCACAGCTCTCTCCTCCTTCACCCACAGCTCTCTCCTTCATCCAAAGCTCTCTCCTTCACACACAGCTCTCTCCTTCACCCACAGCTCTCTCCTTCATCCACAGCTCTCTCATCCTTCACACACAGCTCTCTCCTTCACCCACAGCTCTCTCCTTCACCCACAGCTCTCTCCTTCTCTCCGTGCACAACTCCACGCGTCTATAACTCTGCGCGTGTCTGCCTGTGCGCGCGTCTGCCCGTGCGCGCGTCTGCCTGTGCGTGTGTCTCTCTCTGTGCGTGTCTCTCCGCGTGTCTCCGAGTGTGTCTCTGAGTCTGCCTGTTGCGCGTGTCTGTGCGCGGGACGTGTTAGATTTGCCAAGGGAACGGTGGCCCGGCGTCCCACGCGCTGTGAACGTGTCTCTGACGGTGGGGGAGTGCGTGGGGATCGCGGCTTGCCTCATCGCTGGCATCATCATCGCTGTCCGCTGTTACAACACTTGGGACGGCAAGGTCGTACAGGAGGAGGAGTTTGGTGTCTTTCTGCGTGTGGTGTGTGTCTGTGTGTCTGTGTGTGTCTGTCTGTGTGCGGCTGCTTTATTGACCTGGTCAAGGCACTGTGATGCCATCAGTAGGCCTGGGCTCTGGGTCGTTCTTCGGTGCTTTTGGTTTTGCCTGACACCCCTCTGCTCGCGATCATTAAGGACCTTCGTGATGGTGAGAGGGGCCCCGGGTAAAACTACGTGGCCGGGAGTCGGAGCCATTCCCCCGTACACCTTGGGGTGCGACAGGGATGTCCTCTGGCTCCCACATTATTTAACGTCTATTTTGACCACGTAGTTCGAGAAGCCTTCGATAGCTGTACCGGGGGAATCTCCATCTGGTACAGATATAATGGGAGGCTAATCGACGCCCGGGTGCGGTCAAGGGATGGCTCCCTATTGCTCAACCACGTTATGTATGCCGATGATTTGGTAATAGCTGCTCATTCAGAGGAGGAGTTGGAGACGCTGCTGCTGAGACTGGAGCGTGCCACTAAGAGATGGGGCCTTATCATCAGCCCCACCAAAACTAAGCACCTGCCTGGGTATTTTGTAACATCGGACACTCCACCCCCACAACTCCCAATCGGTGATGGGGCAGTTGTGGAGAGAGTTGGAGAGTTTCCCATACCTGGGCAGTGTGCTTATGACCGGCTCCAGTTTAACAGCAGAGGTCTCACTCCGAATCAGTCGAGCGGCAATATCTTTTCATCGGTTGCGTAACGCTGTGTGAAAGCTACCTGGTCTGTCGCTCTGCACTAAGCTTCAGGTCTTCTCGGCCACGGTCATTCCCTCACTTCTCTATGCTTGCGAAACGTGAACCCCCTTAATGGAACATCTTCGCCGGTTAGAAACATTTAGGCTAGCCTGCTTACGATCCATCTGGGTTTAACCAGGCTGGATTGTGTGAGGAGCTCACAAATCTTTGAAAGATCTGGGCAAGGTCCCATCGGTGAGCTACTCCGGCAGGCAAGGCTGCATTGGCTGGGTCATATAGCCCGCATGCCCAGCCACTGCATGCCAAAACAGCTTTTGATCGGACGGATCGAGGGGGCTAAACGGGCACGGCACGGGCTAGAGAAGAGATGGAGTAACGTGGTACAGGAGGATGTGGAGCTGAGTGGACTTGCCGATGACTGGTACCAGTGGTGTCAAGATCGGCCTCTGTGGAGGAGGCTCGTGAAGGACGCTGCTGGGCAGTTGGAGGCAGTCGCCCTCCAACAACAACGGAAGGCAGAGGAGCGACGCTCACAACAACGAGTGGAGTGCCGGGTGGCTAAAGCACAGCAGGTTGGCATAGTAAGGGGCACAGGTGGTGCATCAGCCAGTGATCTCAGTCATCTCAGTCAGTCGACCCGTGGCACCTGGGTCTGCCCCGTGACCTCCTGCCAGCGGGCGTTCGACACTTCACGTGATAGCCTCAAAGTGCACATGGCCTGGCACAAGCGTTGTGGTGACGTCACCGCCACTTAGTGGTGAATGGCGGTTGTTGTTGTCGTGTGACTGTGTGTGTGTCTGTGTGTATGTGTCTGTGTGTGTGTCTGTGTGTGGCTCTTCTTTTGAACAAAAGAATGAAGGGGGCGTGGGAGCGTAGCAGTGAGGTGTGGGAAGCTGTAAGTCCCAGGCTACTTTGGGCTCGCCTTCCCATCAACCGGAGGCGAGGAATGGTGGTCGTGGTTGCTTATGCCCCTACCGAAGATGAACATCCGTGGAGGCATGCAGGCAAAGCCGATGAGTCAGATGCCTTCTATGACCTCCTGTCACAGGTGCTGGCTAAAGTGGCCCCTCGGGATAGAGTCATCATGTTGGGTGACTTCAATGCCCGAGTTGGTCATGATACTGGCACCTGGTCTGGAGTGATTGGAGGGCATGGGCCAGATCAGCTCAATAACAACGGTAGGAGGCTGCTAGATTTTTGTGCAGCCCATGGGCTTGTAATTACCAACACGTTGTTCCGGCATCGGCGCATCCACACATCATGGATGCATGCCAAGTCCAAGCAAGAACATCTGCTGGACTACATAGTGACGGACCAGTGGATGCGAACCCATGTCCTTGACACCAGGACCTACCGTGGAGCTGATCTGCCCTCTGACCATCGACAAGTCATCTGTAAGATGCGCCTGCCATTCTTCCACTCCGGTGGTGGGTCTACACCCAGGACCCCATTCCAACCTAAAGTGGCCTGGTCTCAGTTATCTGATGAAAGTTGCAAGCGAGAATTTCATCATCGCTTGCGGCTGGGATTGGCATCGTCCCTGACTCCTCCTGATGTCGAGGGTAAATGGGCGAGGTTTAGGACTGTGACTCATGCAGCTGCAATGGCTGCTTTGGGTACGCGGTCCAGACCTCCCCAGAGACCCTGGCTGACCGAGGAGGTGTTCAGGATGGTTGAGAAAAAGCGACAGGCCCACTGTCATCGGCTACAGAATCCCACGTTGGAGAATGAGGAGGCTTACCGCAGCCTTCGCTCGGAGGTTCGGAGAGCCGTGAGGCACTGCAAGGATGGGTGGTGGTCGCGGGTTGCTGAGGAGATGGAGTCTGCCTCAGTGGCCGTGATCACAAATCTCTATTTAACTCCATCAAAAAAGTAACCTGCAGCTCCACACCTATTACCATCATTAGGGGGAAAAAACGGTGATCCAATCTCCGACCACCAGGAAGAGGTTTGCAGATTTGTTGAGCATTTCTGTGAGGTCCAGGGGGAGGGAAAATCCCTCAGCCAGGAAAACATCGTGGCACAAAGTGAGGATGACCCTGCTGAGGCTGATCACATAGTTCATGAAGCCTTCAATAGCTGTACCGGGGGAATCTCCATTTGGTACAGATATAATGGGAGGCTGATCGATGCCCGGGTGCGGTCAAAAGATGGCTCCCTATTGCTCAACCACGTTATGTATGCCGATGATTTGTTAATTGCTGCTCATTCAGAGGAGGAGTTGGAGATGTTGCTGCTGAGACTGGAACGTGCCACTAAGAGATGGGGCCTTACCATCAGCCCCACCAAAACTAAGCACCTGCCTGGGTATTTTGTACCATCGGACACTCCACCACCACAACTCCCAATCGGTGATGGGGCAGCTGTGGAGAGAGTGGAGAGTTTCCCATACCTGGGCAGTGTGCTTATGACTGGCTCCAGTTTAACAGCAGAGGTCTCACTCCGAATCAGTCGAGCGGCAATATCTTTTCATCGGTTGCGTAACGCTGTGTGGAAGCTACCTGGTCTGTCGCTCCGCACTAAGCTTCAGGTCTTCTCGGCCACGGTCATTCCCTCCCTTCTCTACGCTTGCGAAACGTGGACCCCCCTAATGGAACATCTTCGCCGGTTAGAAACATTTAGGCTGGCCTGCCTACGATCCATCCTGGGTTTAACCAGACTGGATTGTGTGAGGAGCTCACAAATCCTTGAAAGATCTGGGCAGGGTCCCATCGGTGAGCTCCTCCGGCAGGCAAGGCTGCGATGGCTGGGTCATGTAGCCCGCATGCCCAGCCACCGCATGCCGAAGCAGCTTTTGTTTGGCCGGATTGAGGGGGCTAAGCGGGCGCGGCACGGGCTAGAGAAGAGATGGAGTGATGTGGTACAGGAGGACGTGGAGCTGAGTGGACTTGCCGATGACTGGTACCAGCGGTGTCAAGATCGGCCTCTGTGGAGGAGGCTCGTGAAGGATGCTACTGGGCAGTTGGAGGCAGTCGCCCTCCAACAACAACGGAGGGCGGAGGAGCGACGCTCACAACAACGAGCGGAGCGCCGGGTGGCTAAAGCACAGCAGGTTGGCACAGTAGGTGGCACAGGTGGTGCATCAGCCAGTCATCTCAGTCAGTCGACCCGTGGCACCTGGGTCTGCCCAGTGACCTCCTGCCAGCGGGCGTTCGACACTTCACGTGGCCTCACGGTGCACATAGCCTGGCACAAGCGTCGTGGTGACGTCACCGCCACTTAGTGGCGAATGGCGGTTGTTGTATATGTGTGTGTGTCTGTGTGTGTGTGTGTATATATGTGTGTGTGTATATATGTCTATGTGTGTATCTGTGTGTGTCTATGTATGTATATCTGTGTCTGTATATCTGCGTCTGTATATCTGTGTGTGTATATGTGTGTGTGTATATATATCTGTGTGTGTGTGTCTGTGTGTGTGTCTGTGTGTGTGTATATATGTATCTGTGTGTGTGTCTGTGTGTGTATATCTGTGTGTCTGTGTGTGTGTCTGTGTGTATATCTGTGTGTGTGTGTATATGTGTGTGTGTGTATATATCTGTGTGTGTGTCTGTGTGTCTATGTGTGTGTATATATGTGTCTGTGTGTGTGTGTGTATATATCTGTGTGTGTCTGTGTGTGTGTATATATATGTGTGTGTGTGTATATATCTGTGTGTCTATGTGTGTGTGTATATATATGTGTGTGTATATGTGTGTGTGTCTATGTGTGTGTATATATGTGTGTCTGTGTGTGTGTCTGTGTGTGTATATCTGTGTGTCTGTGTGTGTGTCTGTGTGTGTATATCTGTGTGTGTATATGTGTGTGTATATATCTGTGTGTGTGTGTCTGTGTGTCTATGTGTGTGTATATATATGTGTGTGTGTCTGTGTGTGTATATATATGTGTCTGTGTGTGTGTATATATATGTGTGTGTGTGTATATATCTGTGTGTCTATGTGTGTGTGTATATATATGTGTGTGTATATGTGTGTGTGTCTATGTGTGTGTATATATGTGTGTCTGTGTGTGTGTCTGTGTGTGTATATCTGTGTGTCTGTGTGTGTGTCTGTGTGTGTATATCTGTGTGTGTATATGTGTGTGTATATATCTGTGTGTGTGTGTCTGTGTGTCTATGTGTGTGTATATATATGTGTGTGTGTCTGTGTGTGTATATATATGTGTCTGTGTGTGTGTCTGTGTGTATATATCTGTGTGTGTGTGTATATCTGTGTGTGTGTGTATATATCTGTGTGTGTGTATATCTGTGTGTGTATATATCTGTGTGTATATATATCTGTGTGTGTGTGTATATATCTGTGTGTATATATCTGTGTGTGTGTGTCTCTGTGTGTGTGTGTAACAGAAGCGCGTGCCGGCCACGCTGAAGGGCGTCCTCCAGATCTTGAAGACGTCCAAACCAGTGGATGCTCCCTCGGAGGAGAGCGCTCAAACCCTTGTCTGAATTCTCCCCGCGTTAGTCGTGGGCCGTAGGCCTCTCCGCGTCCTGCGGTGCCACAATGAGGTTCTAAAAAGTGTTGACAGGAGGGGAGCCGGTGGCTGGTAGCGGCTGGAAGTTAGCGTCAGCGTCAACCGGACGCAAAGCACTACTGCTGCAAGCGACCAGATTGTTAAAACGATTTAAAAAAACAAAAACATTTCCATATGTCTCAGGAGTAACTGACAAATTAGCCCGCGTGTGTTTTTTTGCAAAAGCAAAACGTTACAGTGAGATTTGGTACAGTTACACAAAAAATCAAAAACTAGTATCTTGCACTAAAGACGCATTACCTAAACTATCAACAGGAGGTGCGTATCGGATTAATTGTCCATTTGGCAGCTGCTACATTGGGCAGACGGGACGTGACATCAGCGTAAGACTAAAAAGAACATCAGAGAAATATTAAATTATCTCAAACACAACCTGTCGGCAGTGGCAGAACATGCTTGTCAACAAGGACGCCCAATTGATTTTGACAATGTTGCAGCGGTGTGTGAAACGAATCATTACTGGCAAAGACTAATTAGAGAATCCATTTGAAATTGAGAGGGACGAGAATAACTTTAATCGCTCTGACAGCTACAGGCTTAGTGCGGCCTGGAAGCGTATTGTTGTTAAATAACACACGTTACACTTTGATTTAAAGAATTACTAATCTACAACTCATTACTAATCATAACCAATGACTGATTACTACTCGATTATATAATTACAATACCCCCCTCCGCCTCTAATCACTGCACCTGATATGAGTTACGTGATGACGTCACCCTGCTGCTGCTCCATATAAAACCGGGAGCAAGTGGAGAGGGAAATTTGAAATTTGAGGGCGCTTTGTTTCCTCTCACACAGCTTAAAGGTCGCGATCTGAACGTGGCTCTTTCACTCCAGCGCTGTCCTACCAGACAGTCTCGCCCCCTTCACCTGATGAAGGCCGCTTGTGTTGTTGTGGCCGAAACGTCTCATGAGAATTTTATTGTCGTGTTATTTTATTTTATCAATTTATAATTTTATTCTCATTCTACGTGGTGGTGGTGGTGGTGGTGGTGACTTTACCGAAAGAACCAAAGAAGATGAATCATTGCAGTCACGAAAGCTTTAAATCGAAATTTAGAGGGAGCGTGTTATTTTGCACGGCTTGCAACCAAAAACTTGGGAATGTTTGCACGAGGCTTTTCCTCTTTCCCCCCTCGCCCCACCCGTCTTCTTCACTCCAACGCTGTCCTCGTGACAGCACGGTCCCCCCTTCACCTGACGGAGGCCACGCGTGTTGAGGCCGTGAACATCGCGATTTCCGCCGTTCTAATTTTTTGTTTTTGCACCAACGTGGGTTGACTTCGCCGAACGGAGGGAGCGCTGTGTCCTACCAGACAGTCTCGCTCCCTTCACCTGATGAAGGCCGCTTGTGTTGTGTGCCGAAACGTCTCGTGAGAATATTATTGTTGTGTTATTTTATTTTATCAATTTATTATTTTATTATCATTCTACGTGGTGGTGGTGGTGGTGGTGGTGACTTTACCGAAAGAACCAAAGAAGAAGTGGAGAGGGCTTTACCATTCTGACGAATTGCCCGACGGCGATGCTGGTGATGTATTTACCAGCGAAACGTCACGGTACAACTCAAACTGTAAATGTTGTAGAGATTTACTCTTCAACAACACACCGGTGGTGGGCTAAAGTAGTGAAACTATTTTTTTAGTCTTTTGTCAACGTGACACTTTTTTTTTTTGCTGATTGGCCGTGTCGGGTGGTGGAGGGTTACGACAACATTTATAAATAAACGCGATCATTTAAAATAGCTTTCTGTATTTCGTTTGTTATATTTAGCGCTTTTGGCTACCCACGGTGCGAAATAAGTTCAATATTCACGCTGCATTTTACAATACACTGTATACTACGCACTACCCTGTGCATTACAAAACACGGCATTATACACCACTGTACACTACACCACTAAACTAAATCGAAAACGCAAGAAATTATTGTAAAATTTATAAATAAACGCGATCTAACCCACAAAAACCTTCATTATGAATAAACAGAACGTGTTAAAAACAAATCGCCCCGCGTTGAACGGAGCTTTGGGCCCCACCTTTCAACAAGGGCAGCAAAAGGCATTTACACAGCAGGGCGATTTAACGAGTGATTTGGACGATACGAAGCACCTTCTGTAACTCCCGGGCAACAAAGTGGGCCATCTAATGGTTGGTGATGGGGGGGAAATGTGGTCACCAGTCACCAGTCCACTCACACTCACAGCTGACTCCCCCTGTCACTACGTCACGTGGTCACCAGTCCACTCACACTCACAGCTGACTCCCCCTGTCGCTACGTCACGTGGTCACCAGTCCACTCACACTCACAGCTGACTCCCCCTGTCACTACCTCACGTGGGCCACCAGTCCACCCACACTCACAGCTGACTCCCCCTGTCGCTACGTCACGTGGCCACCAGTCCACTCACACTCACAGCTGACTCCCCCTGTCGCTACGTCACGTGGCCACCAGTCCACTCACACTCACAGCTGACTCCCCCTGTCACTACGTCACGTGGTCACCAGTCCACTCACACTCACAGCTGACTCCCCCTGTCACTACGTCACGTGGTCACCAGTCCACTCACACTGCAAGCTGACTCCCCCTGTCACTACGTCACGTGGTCACCAGTCCACTCACACTCACAGCTGACTCCCCCTGTCACTACCTCACGTGACCACCAGTCCACTCACACTCACAGCTGACTCCCCCTGTCGCTACGTCACGTGGTCACCAGTCCACTCACACTCACAGCTGACTCCACCTGTCGCTACGTCACGTGGCCACCAGTCCACTCACACTCACAGCTGACTCCCCCTGTCGCTACGTCACGTGGTCACCAGTCCACTCACACTCACAGCTGACTCCCCCTGTCGCTACGTCACGTGGCCACCAGTCCACTCACACTCACAGCTGACTCCCCCTGTCACTACGTCACGTGGCCACCAGTCCACTCACACTCACAGCTGACTCCCCCTGTCGCTACCTACCGTGGTCACCAGTCCACTCACACTCACAGCTGACTCCCCCTGTCACTACGTCACGTGGTCACCAGTCTACTCACACTCACAGCTGACTCCCCCTGTCACTACGTCACGTGGTCACCAGTCCACTCACACTCACAGCTGACTCCCCCTGTCGCTACGTCACGTGGTCACCAGTCCACTCACACTCACAGCTGACTCCCCCTGTCGCTAGGTCACGTGGTCACCAGTCCACTCACACTCACAGCTGACTCCCCCTGTCGCTACGTCACGTGGTCACCAGTCCACTCACACTCACAGCTGACTCCCCCTGTCACTACGTCACGTGGTCACCAGTCCACTCACACTGCAAGCTGACTCCCCCTGTCACTACGTCACGTGGTCACCAGTCTACTCACATTCACAGCTGACTCCCCTGTCACTACGTCACGTGACCACCAGTCCACTCACACTCACAGCTGACTCCCCCTCTCGCCACGTCACTTGGTGACTAGTCCACTCACACTCACAGCTGACTCCCCCTGTCACTACGTCACGTGGTCACCAGTCCACTCACACTCACAGCTGACTCCCCCTGTCACTACCTCACGTGACCACCAGTCCACTCACACTCACAGCTGACTCCCCCTGTCACTACGTCACGTGGCCACCAGTCCACTCACACTCACAGCTGACTCCCCTGTCACTACGTCACGTGGTCACCAGTCCACTCACACTCACAGCTGACTCCCCCTGTCGCTACCTCACGTGGGCCACCAGTCCACTCACACTCACAGCTGACTCCCCTGTCGCTACGTCACGTGGTCACCAGTCCACTCACACTCACAGCTGACTCCCCCTGTCGCTACGTCACGTGGGCCACCAGTCCACTCACACTCACAGCTGACTCCCCCTGTCGCTACGTCACGTGGGCCACCAGTCCACTCACACTCACAGCTGACTCCCCTGTCGCTACGTCACGTGGTCACCAGTCCACTCACACTCACAGCTGACTCCCCCTGTCGCTACGTCACGTGGCCACCAGTCCACTCACACTCACAGCTGACTCCCCCTGTCGCTACGTCACGTGGTCACCAGTCCACTCACACTCACAGCTGACTCCCCCTGTCACTACGTCACGTGGTCACCAGTCCACTCACACTCACAGCTGACTCCGCCTGTCGCTACCTCACGTGGGCCACCAGTCCACTCACACTCACAGCTGACTCCCCCTGTCACTACCTCACGTGGCCACCAGTCCACTCACACTCACAGCTGACTCCCCCTGTCGCTACCTCACGTGGCCACCAGTCCACTCACACTCACAGCTGACTCCCCCTGTCGCTACCTCACGTGGGCCACCAGTCCACTCACACTCACAGCTGACTCCCCCTGTCGCTATGTCACGTGGCCACCAGTCCACTCACACTCACAGCTGACTCCCCCTGTCGCTACGTCACGTGGCCACCAGTCCACTCACACTCACAGCTGACTCCCCCTGTCGCTACGTCACGTGGCCACCAGTCCACTCACACTCACAGCTGACTCCCCCTGTCACTACGTCACGTGGTCACCAGTCCACTCACACTCACAGCTGACTCCCCCTGTCGCTACGTCACGTGGTCACCAGTCCACTCACACTCACAGCTGACTCCCCCTGTCGCTACCTCCCGTGGGCCACCAGTCCACTCACACTCACAGCTGATTCCCCCTGTCGCTACGTCACGTGGCCACCAGTCCACTCACACTCACAGCTGACTCCCCCTGTCACTACGTCACGTGACCACCAGTCCACTCACACTCACAGCTGACTCCCCCTGTCGCTACGTCACGTGGTCACCAGTCCACTCACACTCACAGCTGACTCCCCCTGTCATCACCTCACGTGGCCACCAGTCTACTCACACTCACAGCTGACTCCCCCTGTCACTACGTCACGTGGTCACCAGTCCACTCACACTCACAGCTGACTCCCCCTGTCGCTACGTCACGTGGTCACCAGTCCACTCACACTCACAGCTGACTCCCCCTGTCGCTACGTCACGTGGTCACCAGTCCACTCACACTCACAGCTGACTCCCCCTGTCGCTACCTGCCATGGTCACTAGTCCACTCACACTCACAGCTGACTCCCCCTGTCACTACGTCACGTGGCCACCAGTCCACTCACACTCACAGCTGACTCCCCCTGTCACTACCTCACGTGACCACTAGTCAACTCACACTCACAGCTGACTCCCCCTGTCGCTACCTCCCGTGGGCCACCAGTCCACTCACACTCACAGCTGACTCCCCCTGTCGCTAGGTCACGTGGTCACCAGTCCACTCACACTCACAGCTGACTCCCCCTGTCACTACGTCACGTGGTCACCAGTCCACTCACACTGCAAGCTGACTCCCCCTGTCACTACGTCACGTGGTCACCAGTCTACTCACACTCACAGCTGACTCCCCCTGTCACTACGTCACGTGGCCACCAGTCCACTCACACTCACAGCTGACTCCCCCTGTCGCTACCTCACGTGGCCACCAGTCCACTCACACTCACAGCTGACTCCCCCTGTCACTACGTCACGTGGCCACCAGTCCACTCACACTCACAGCTGACTCCCCCTGTCATCACCTCACGTGGCCACCAGTCCACTCACACTCACAGCTGACTCCCCCTGTCACTACGTCACGTGGTCACCAGTCCACTCACACTCACAGCTGACTACTCCTGTCGCTACCTCCCGTAGGCCACCAGTCCACTCACACTCACAGCTGACTCCCCCTGTCACTACCTACCGTGGTCACCAGTCCACTCACACTCACAGCTGACTCCCCCTGTCGCTACGTCACGTGGTCACCAGTCCACTCACACTCACAGCTGACTCCCCCTGTCGCTACCTCATGTGGGCCACCAGTCCACTCACACTCACAGCTGACTCCCCCTGTCACTACGTCACGTGGTCACCAGTCCACTCACACTCACAGCTGACTCCCACTGTCACTACGTCACGTGGCCACCAGTCCACTCACACTCACAGCTGACTCCACCTGTCGCTACGTCACGTGGTCACCAGTCCACTCACACTGCAAGCTGACTCCACCTGTCGCTACGTCACGTGGGCCACCAGTCCACTCACACTCACAGCTGACTCCCCCTGTCGCTAGGTCACGTGGTCACCAGTCCACTCACACTCACAGCTGACTCCCCCTGTCGCTACCTCACGTGGGCCACCAGTCCACTCACACTCACAGCTGACTCCACCTGTCGCTACGTCACGTGGCCACCAGTCCACTCACACTCACAGCTGACTCCCCCTGTCGCTACGTCACGTGACCACCAGTCCACTCACACTCACAGCTGACTCCCCCTGTCGCTACCTCACGTGGGCCACCAGTCCACTCACACTCACAGCTGACTCCCCTGTCGCTACGTCATGTGGCCACCAGTCCACTCACACTCACAGCTGACTCCCCCTGTCACTACGTCACGTGGTCACCAGTCCACTCACACTCACAGCTGACTCCCCCTGTCGCTACGTCACGTGGTCACCAGTCCACTCACACTCACAGCTGACTCCCCCTGTCGCTACGTCACGTGGTCACCAGTCCACTCACACTCACAGCTGACTCCCCCTGTCGCTACGTCACGTGGTCACCAGTCCACTCACACTCACAGCTGACTCCCCCTGTCGCTACCTCCCGTGGGCCACCAGTCCACTCACACTCACAGCTGACTCCCCCTGTCGCTACCTCACGCGGGCCACCAGTCCACTCACACTCACAGCTGACTCCCCCTGTCGCTACGTCACGTGGTCACCAGTCCACTCACACTCACAGCTGACTCCCCCTGTCGCTACGTCACGTGGTCACCAGTCCACTCACACTCACAGCTGACTCCCCCTGTCGCTACGTCACGTGGTCACCAGTCCACTCACACTCACAGCTGACTCCCCCTGTCGCTACGTCACGTGGTCACCAGTCCACTCACACTCACAGCTGACTCCCCCTGTCGCTACGTCACGTGGTCACCAGTCCACTCACACTCACAGCTGACTCCCCCTGTCGCTACGTCACGTGGTCACCAGTCTACTCACACTCACAGCTGACTCCCCCTGTCGCTACCTCACGTGGGCCACCAGTCCACTCACACTCACAGCTGACTCCCCCTGTCGCTACGTCACGTGGTCACCAGTCCACTCACACTCACAGCTGATTCCCCCTGTCGCTACGTCACGTGGTCACCAGTCCACTCACACTCACATCTGACTCCCCCTGTCGCTACGTCACGTGGTCACCAGTCCACTCACACTCACATCTGACTCCCCCTGTCGCTACCTCACGTGGGCCACCAGTCCACTCACACTCACAGCTGACTCCCCCTGTCGCTACCTCACGTGGGCCACCAGTCCACTCACACTCACAGCTGACTCCCCCTGTCGCTACGTCACGTGGGCCACCAGTCCACTCACACTCACAGCTGACTCCCCCTGTCCCTACGTCACGTGGTCACCAGTCCACTCACAATCACAGCTGACTCCCCCTGTCGCTACCTCCCGTAGGCCACCAGTCCACTCACACTCACAGCTGACTCCCCCTGTCGCTACCTCACGTAGGTCACCAGTCCACTCACACTCACAGCTGACTCCCCCTGTCGCTACCTCACGTGGCCACCAGTCCACTCACACTCACAGCTGACTCCCCCTGTCGCTACGTCACGTGGTCACCAGTCCACTCACACTCACAGCTGACTCCCCCTGTCGCTACGTCACGTGGTCACCAGTCCACTCACACTCACAGCTGACTCCCCCTGTCATCACCTCACGTGGCCACCAGTCCACTCACACTCACAGCTGACTCCCCCTGTCACTACGTCACGTGGCCACCAGTCCACTCACACTCACAGCTGACTCCCCTGTCACTACGTCACGTGGCCACCAGTACACTCACACTGCTGGCTGACTCCCCCTGTCACTACCTCCCATGGCCACCAGTCCACTCACACTCACAGCTGACTCCCCCTGTCGCTACGTCACGTGGTCACCAGTCCACTCACACTCACAGCTGACTCCCCCTGTCGCTACCTCCCGTGGCCACTAGTCCACTCACACAGCAGGGAAGGTCAACACTCAACAAGCGGCTGGAGATGCGACATCATGTTTGTGTTGACGACGATCATGATGATGATGATGATTTCGATTTAAAGCTTTCGTGGCTTGCAAGGATTCATCTTCTTTGGTTCTTTCGGTAAAGTCACCACCACCACCACGTAGAATGAGAATAAAATAATAAATTGATAAAATTAAATAACAATAAAAATTCTCACGACGTTTCGGCCACAACACAAGCGGCCTTCATCAGGTGAAGGGACGAGGCTGTCTGGAGGACAGCGCTGGAGCGAACAAAACCACAAGCTCAGATCGCGACCTTTAAGCTGTGTGAGAGGAAACAAAGCGCCTTGACAAAGGAATTGGCATAGAATTTAGCATTTAAATGGCCGAGTGATTAGCTTGTGACTGGTCACAGAAATGGCTATGTTAAAGTCAAGGCCTACACATCCACAGAGGCACCTAGTACAAATCAAACAGGAGAATTTAGCATTGAAATAGCTGAGTGATTAGCTTGTGACTGGTCACAGATATGGCTATGTTAAAGTCAAAGCCTACACATCTACAGAGGCATCTAGCACAAATCAAACAGGAGAATTTAGCATTGAAATAGCTGAGTGATTAGCTTGTGACTGGTCACAGAAATGGCTATGTTAAAGTCAAAGCATACACATTCACAGAGGCACCTAGTACAAATCAAACAGGAGAATTTAGCATTGAAATAGCTGAGTGATTAGCTTGTGACTGGTCACAGAAATGGCTATGTTAAAGTCAAGGCCTACACATTCACAGAGGCACCTAGTGGAAATCAAACAGGAGAATTTGGCATTGAAATAGCTGAGTGATTAGCTTGTGACTGGTCACAGAAATGGCTATGTTAAAGTCAAAGCATACACATCCACAGAGGCACCCCTTGACAAAGGAATTAGCATAGAATTTAGCATTGAAATAGCTCAGTGATTAGCTTGTGACTGGTCACAGAAATGGCTATGTTCAAGTCAAAGCATACACATCCACAGAGGCACCTAGTACAAATCAAACAGGAGAATTTAGCATTGAAATAACTGAGCGATTAGCTTGTGACTGGTCACAGAAATGGCTATGTTAAAATCAAGGCCTACACATCTGAACTATTATCAGTAACTGGGTATACACTACACCATATAATGAATACTACGTAGTAAACCAATTTTAAAAACTAAAATATAAATTACCTCAATGCTATCAATAAACTCTATATATTCTCCAATCAGCTAGGCTACCAAACAATAAGTCGTTATATATCACAATGCCATATGGCGAAAAAAATGGCTGGATTCTTACCCTCAACTTTAGCACCACGGATAGCTACGGGCCCCGTTCGGACGGACGAGTTCATCCATGGTCGGAACAGAGGAGGGGGAGAGAGACAGCTGCGAGGCCCTAGTATACTCCGTGTTGTAAACCACACCATTAACCGTGGTGTGAGATTTATTAAGAGTCAATGCCATCGAAAGAGCTGCGGTCTGAAGGTCATCGTAAAATACAATTAATTAAGAACGGAAATGGTTTAAAACGTCTTTCCAATGGTTGCGAAGTCCAGAATCCATCCTCTCGGTTGAAATTGTCTCCGTGCTTGTATATGTGAATGGCCTCATGAACGAATCTCTCATGGTAGCCGGTTGGTTTTGCAATTATACTATTGTCACCTTCTCACCAAGCTGCTTGGCAATGGTCTTGTAAGCCCATTCCAGCCTCGTGTAGGTCTACAATCTTGTCCCTGACATCCTTGGAGAGCTCTTTGGTCTTGGCCATGGTGGAGAGTTTGGAATCTGATTGATTGATTGATTGCTTCTGTGGACAGGTGTCTTTTATACAGGTAACGAGCTGAGATTAGGAGCACTCCCTTGAAGAGTTGTGCTCCTAATCTCAGCTCGTTACCTGTATAAAAGACGCCTGGGAGCCAGGAAACTTTCTGATCGAGAGGTGGGTCAAATAATTATTTCCCACCAACTATTGTCACCTTCTCACCAAGCTACTTGGCAATGGTCTTGTAAGGCCATTTCAGCCTCGTGTAGGTCTACAATCTTGTCCCTGACATCCTTGGAGAGCTCTTTGGTCTTGGCCATGGTGGAGAGTTTGGAATCTGATTGATTGATTAATTGCTTCTGTGGACAGGTGTCTTTTATACAGGTAACGAGCTGAGATTAGGAGCACTCCCTTTAAGAGTTGTGCTCCTAATCTCAGCTAGTTACGTGTATAAAAGACTGCTGGGAGCCAGGAATCTTTCTGATTTGAGAGGGGGTCAAATACTTATTTCCCTCATTAAAATGTCAATGAATTTATAACATTTTTGACATGCGTTTTTCTGAATTTTTATGCTGTTATTCTGTCTCTCACTGTTCAAATAAACCTACCATTAAAATTATGGACTGATCATTTCTTTGTCAGTGGGCAAACGTACAAAATCAGCAGGGGATCAAATACTTTTTTCCCTCACTGTACACACATATACACACACACGTACACACACATACTACACCACCACCACCATCACCACCACCATCACCACCACTACACCACCAGCACCACCACTACACCACCACCACTACACCACCACCACGACACCACCACCACTACACCACCACCACTACCACCACTACACCACCACCACTACACCACCACCACTACACCACCACCACTACACCACCATCACCACCACTACACCACCACTACACCACCACTACACCACCACTACCACTACACCACAACCACTACACTACCACCACTACACCACCACCACCACTACACCACCACCACTACACCACCACAACACCACCACCACCACTACACCACCACCACTACTACCACTACACCACCACCACTACACCACCACCACTACACCACCACCACCACACCACCACCACCACTACACCACCACTACTACACCACCACTACTACACCACCACTACTCCACCACTACCACTACACCACCACGACACCACCACCACTACACCACCACTACTACACCACCACTACACCACCACTACCACTACACCACCACCACTACCAGTACACCACCACCACTACACCACCACCACTACATCACCACCACTACATCACCACCACTACACCACCACCACTACATCACCACCACTACACCACCACTACCACTACACCACCACTACACCACCACCACTACACCACTACACCACCACTACACCACCACTACACCACCACTACTACACCACTACTACACCACTACTACTACTACCACCTCCACTACACCACCACTACACCACCACTACCACTACACCCACCACTACCACTACACCACTACACCACCACTACACCACCACTACACCACCACTACTACACCACTACTACTACTACCACCTCCACTACACCACCACTACACCACCACTACCACTACACCACCACTACCACTACACCACCACTACACCACCACTACACCACCACCACTACACCACCACCACTACACCACCACCACTACACCACCACCACCACTACACCACTACACCACCACTACCACCACCACCACTACACACCACCACTACACCACCACCACTACACCACCATCACCACCACTACACACCACTACACACCACTACACCACCACTACACCACCATCACCACTACACCACCACCACTACACCACCACTACACCACCACCACACCACCAATACACCACCACCACTACACCACCACCACTACACCACCACTACACCACCACCACTACACCACCACCACTACCACCACCACCACTACACCACCACTACACCACCACCACTACACCACCACCACAACACCACCACTACACCACCACCACTACCACCACCACCACTACACCACCACTACACCACCACTACACCACCACTACACCACCACCACAACACCACCACCACTACACCACCACCACTACCACTACACCACACTACACCACCACTACACCACCACCACTACACCACCACCACAACACCACCACCACCACCACTACACCACCACCACCACTACACCACCACCACAACACCACCACCACCACCACTACACCACCACCACCACCACACTGAACACAATGATGGCAACGCGAGTGGAATGTGGAAGTGTGATCACGTTTATGAGGTCTTCATTCTAGATTGGCCTTCAAATGTACATTCACAACCCAAGAGATGGTGGTGATAGTGGTGGTGGTGGTGGTGATGGTGGTGGTGGTGATGGTGGTGGTGGTGATGGTGGTGGTGATGGTGGTGGTGGTGATGGTGGTGGGGGTGATGGTGGTGATGGTGGTGGTGGTGATGGTGGTGGTGGTGATGGTGGGATGGTGGTGGTGGTGGTGATGGTGGTGGTGATGGTGGTGGTGGTGATGGTGGTGGTGATGGTGGTGGTGGTGATGGTGGTGGTGGTGATGGTGGTGGTGGTGGTGATGGTGGTGATGGTGGTGGTGGTGATGGTGGTGGTGGTGATGGTGGTGGTGGTGGTGATGGTGGTGATGGTGATGATGGTGGTGATGGTGGTGGTGATGGTGGTGGTGGTGGTGATGGTGGTGGTGATGGTGGTGATGGTGGTGATGGTGATGGTGGTGATGGTGGTGGTGGTGGTGGTGATGATGGTGGTGATGGTGGTGGTGGTGGTGGTGGTGGTGATGGTGGTGGTGGTGATGGTGGTGATGGTGGTGGTGGTGGTGATGGTGGTGGTGATGGTGGTGGTGGTGATGGTGGTGGTGATGGTGGTGGTGGTGATGGTGGTGGTGGTGATGGTGGTGGTGGTGGTGATGGTGGTGATGGTGGTGGTGGTGATGGTGGTGGTGGTGATGGTGGTGGTGGTGGTGATGGTGGTGATGGTGATGATGGTGGTGATGGTGGTGGTGATGGTGGTGGTGGTGGTGGTGATGGTGGTGGTGATGGTGGTGATGGTGGTGATGGTGATGGTGGTGATGGTGGTGGTGGTGGTGATGATGGTGGTGATGGTGGTGGTGGTGGTGGTGATGGTGGTGGTGGTGATGGTGGTGATGGTGGTGGTGGTGATGGTGGTGGTGGTGATGGTGGTGATGGTGGTGGTGGTGGTGATGGTGGTGGTGATGGTGGTGGTGGTGATGGTGGTGGTGATGGTGGTGGTGGTGATGGTGGTGGTGGTGATGGTGGTGGTGGTGGTGATGGTGGTGATGGTGGTGGTGGTGATGGTGGTGGTGGTGATGGTGGTGGTGGTGGTGATGGTGGTGATGGTGATGATGGTGGTGATGGTGGTGGTGATGGTGGTGGTGGTGATGGTGGTGATGGTGGTGGTGGTGGTGATGGTGGTGGTGATGGTGGTGGTGGTGGTGGTGATGGTGGTGGTGATGGTGGTGATGGTGGTTGGTGATGGTGGTGATGGTGGTGGTGGTGGTGATGATGGTGGTGATGGGGTGGTGGTGGTGATGGTGGTGGTGATAGTGGTGATGGTGGTGGTGATGTGGTGGTGATGGTGGTGATGATGGTGATGGTGGTGATGATGGTGGTGATGGTGGTGGTGATGGTGGTGATGGTGGTGTGATGGTGGTGATGGTGGTGATGGTGATGGTGGTGGTGATGGTGGTGGTGATGGTGGTGGTGGTGATGGTGATGGTGGTGGTGATGATGGTGATGATGGTGGTGGTGGTGGTGATGGTGGTGGTGGTGATGGTGGTGATGGTGATGGTGGTGATGATGGTGATGATGGTGGTGGTGGTGGTGATGATGGTGATGATGATGATGATGGTGGTGATGGTGATGGTGGTGATGGTGGTGGTGGTGATGATGGTGATGGTGGTGATGGTGGTGGTGGTGGTGATGATGGTGATGATGATGATGATGGTGGTGATGGTGGTGGTGGTGGTGATGATGGTGATGATGGTGGTGGTGGTGGTGCTGGTGGTGGTAGTTCATGGAGGGTGTGAGTCGTTGCTAGGCGACCGTGGAGGCAGAGAGTGGTTGCTAGGCGACCGTGGAGGCTGGGGAGTGGTTGCTAGGCGACCGTGGAGGCTGGGGAGTGGTTGCTAGGCGACCGTGGAGGCCGGGGAGTGGTTGCTAGGCGACCGTGGAGGCTGGGGAGTGGTTGCTAGGCGACCGTGGAGGCTGGAGAGTGGTTGCTAGGCGACCCTGGAGGCCGGGGATTGGTTGCTAGGCGACAGTTGAGGCCGGGGAGTGGTTGCTAGGCGACCGTGGAGGCCGGGGAGTGGTTGCTAGGCGACCGTGGAGGCTGAGGAGTGGTTGCTAGGCGACCTTGGAGGCCGGGATGAGCTGATACACGCGTTGGCAGAATTCTTCCGGAAGTCCGGAATCCCTGAGACGGAGACACACAGAGAGACACACACAGAGAGACACACACAGAGAGACACACAGTGACACACACACAGAGAGACACAGTGAGACACACACAGTGACACACACAGTGACACACAGAGAGACACACACAGAGAGACACACACAGAGAGACACACACAGAGAGACACACACAGAGAGACACACAGAGAGATACACACAGAGAGACACACACAGAGAGACACACACAGAGACACACAGAAAGACACACACACAGAGACACACACAGAGAGACACACACAGAGAGATACACAGAGAGACACACACAGAGAGACACACACAGAGAGACACACAGAGAGACACACAGAGAGACACACACAGAGACACACAGAGAGACACACACACAGAGACACACACAGAGAGACACACACAGAGAGATACACAGAGAGACACACACAGAGAGACACACACAGAGAGACACACACAGAGAGACACACAGAGAGACACACACAGAGAGACACACAGAGAGACACACACAGAGAGACACACAGAGAGACACACACAGTGAGACACACACAGAGAGACACACACAGTGAGACACACACAGAGAGACACACAGTGAGACACACACACAGAGACACACACAGAGAGACGCACAGAGAGACACACACAGAGAGACACACACAGTGACACACACACACAGTGAGACACAGAGAGAGACACACAGTGAGACACACACACACACAGTGACACACACACACACACAGAGAGACACACACAGAGAGACACACAGTGAGACACACAGTGAGACACATACAGAGAGACACACAGTGAGACACACACAGTAACACACACAGTGAGACACACAGAGTGACACACACACAGTGACACACACAGTGACACACACACAGTGACACACACAGTGACACACACACAGTGAGACACACAGTGACACACACACACAGTGACACACACAGTGACACACACACAGTGTGACACACAGTGACACACACACAGTGACACACACACACAGACACACACACAGACACACACACACAGTGACACACATAGTGACACACACACACACAGTGACACACACAGACACTCACACACACAGTGACACACGCACACACAGTGACACACACACACAGTGACACACACAGACACTCACACACACAGTGACACACACACAGTGACACACACACACAGTGACACACACACAGTGACACACACAAAGTGACACACACAGTGACACACACAAAGTGACACACAAAGATAAAGACAAAGATCCCCCGTATAGCCTTAACAGACTGTAGGGGCAAGTGCTGTTAGCGAGCACCTATGAAGGCCGGAACGGTACACGAGGGGGGTGGGTGGCCAGCACCACGCCCGACCGCCTTTGTCTCCCTAGTGGCGATGTTTACTACACACCACACCAGGCACTCATTTGTGGCTGAGTCTCTGTGTGTGTCTCTGTGTGTGTCTCTGTGTGTGTCTCTGTGTCTCTGTGTGAGTCTCTGTGTGTCTCTGTGTCTCTGTGTGTGTCTCTGTGTCTCTGTGTGTGTCTCTGTGTCGCTGTGTCTCTTTGTGTGTCTCTGTGTCTCTGTGTGTCTCTGTGTGTGTCTCTGTGTGTCTGTGTGTGTCTCTGTCTCCCTGTGTCTCTGTGTGTGTCTCTGTGTCTCTGTGTGTCTCTCTGTGTGTGTCTCTGTGTCTGTGTGTGTCTCTGTGTCTCTGTGTGTGTCTCTGTGTCTCTGTGTCTCTGTGTATGTCTCTGTGTCTCTGTGTCTCTGTGTGTGTCTCTGTGTCTCTCTGTGTCTCTGTGTGTCTCTCTGTGTCTCTGTGAGTCTCTAATGTGTCTCTGTGTGTGTCTCTGTGTGTCTCTGTGTCTCTGTGTGTGTCTCTGTGTCTCTGTGTGTGTCTCTGTGTGTGTCTCTGTGTGTGTCTCTGTGTCTCTGTGTCTCTGTGTGTGTCTCTCTGTGTGTGTCTCTGTGTGAGTCTCTGTATCTCTGTGTGTGTCTCTGTGTGTGTCTCTGTGTCTCTGTGTGTGTCTCTGTGTCTCTGTGTGTGTCTCTGTGTGTGTCTCTGTGTCTCTGTGTGTGTCTCTGTGTCTCTGTGTGTGTCTCTGTGTGTGTCTCTGTGTGTCTGTGTGTGTCTCTGTGTCTCTGTGTGTGTCTCTGTGTGTGTCTCTGTGTCTCTGTGTGTGTCTCTGTGTCTCTGTGTGTGTCTCTGTGTCTCTGTGTGTGTCTCTGTGTCTCTGTTTGTCTCTGTGTCTCTGTGTGTGTCTCTGTGTCTCTGTGTCTCTCTGTGTCCCTGTGCGTGTCTCTGTGTGTGTCTCTGTGTCTCTGTGTGTGTATCTGTGTCTCTGTGTGTCTCTGTGTGTCTCTGTCTCTGTGTTTGTCTCTGTGTGTCTCTCTGTGTCTCTGTGCGTGTCTCTGTGTGTGTCTCTCTGTGTCTCTGTGTGTGTCTCTGTGTGTGTCTCTGTGTCTGTGTGTGTCTCTGTGTCTCTGTGTGTGTCTCTGTGTCTCTCTGTGTCTCTGTGTGTGTCTCTGTGTCTCTGTGTGTGTCTCTCTGTGTCTATGTGTGTCTCTGTGTGTCTCTGTGTCTGTGTGTCTCTGTGTGTGTCTCTGTGTCTCTGTGTGTGTCTCTCTGTGTCTCTCTGTGTCTTTCTTTGTGTGTGTCTGTCTGTGTCTCTCTGTGTCTCTGTGTCTCTGTGTGTGTCTCTGTGTCTCTGTGTGTGTCTCTTTGTCTCTGTGTCTCTGTGTGTTTCTGTGTCTCTGTGTGTGTCTGTGTGTGTCTCTGTGTCTCTGTGTCTCTGTGTGTCTCTGTGTCTCTGTGTGTGTCTCTGTGTCTCTGTGTGTGTCTCTGTGTCTCTGTGTCTATGTGTGTGTCTCTGTGTCTCTGTGTGTGTCTCTGTGTGTGTCTCTGTGTCTCTCTGTGTCTCTGTGTGTGTCTCTGTGTCTCTGTGTGAGTCTCTGTGTCTCTGTGTGTGTCTCTGTGTCTCTGTGTGTGGTGTGTCTCTGTGTCTCTGTGTGTGTCTCTGTGTCTCTGTGTGTGTCTCTGTGTCTCTGTGTGTGTCTCTGTGTCTCTGTGTCTCTGTGTGTCTCTCTGTGTCTCTGTGTGTCTCTGTGTCTCTGTGTGTGTCTCTGTGTCTCTGTGTCTCTCTGTGTCTCTGTGCGTGTCTCTGTGTGTGTCTCTGTGTCTCTGTGTGTGTATCTGTGTCTCTGTGTGTCTCTGTGTGTCTCTGTGTCTCTGTGTGTGTCTCTGTGTCTCTGTGTGTGTCTCTGTGTATCTGTGTGTGTACCTGTGTCTCTGTGTGTGTCTCTGTGTGTCTCTGTGTCTCTGTGTGTGTCTCTGCGTCTCTGTGTGTGTCTCTGTGTCTCTGTGCTGCCTGTGTGTGTCTCTGTGTCTCTGTGTGTGTCTCTGTGTCTCTGTGTCTATGGTGTGTCCTGTGTGTCTCTGTGTCTCTGTGTGTGTCTCTGTGTCTCTGTGTGTGTCTCTGTGTATCTGTGTGTGTCTCTGTGTCTCTGTGTGTGTCTCTGTGTGTCTCTGTGTGTGTCTCTGTGTCTCTGTGTGTGTCTCTGTGTCTCTGTCTCTTGTGTGTGTCTCTGTGTCTCTGTGTGTGTCTCTGTGTCTCTGTGTCTCTGTGTGTGTCTCTGTGTGTGTCTCTGTGTGTGTCTCTGTGTGTCTCTGTCTCTGTGTGTCTCTGTGTCTCTGTGTGTGTCTCTGTGTCTCTGTGTGTGTCTCTGTGTGTCTTGTTCTCTCTGTCTCTGTGTGTGTCTCTGTGTCTCTCTGTGTCTCTCTGTGGCTCTGTGTGTCTCTCTGTCTCTCTGTGTCTCTGTGTCTCTGTGTGTGTCTCTGTGTCTCTGTGTCTCTGTGTGTGTCTCTGTGTCTCTGTGTGTGTCTCTGTGTCTCTGTGTCTCTTTGTGTGTCTCTGTGTCTCTGTGTGTGTCTCTGTGTCTCTGTGTGTGTCTCTGTGTCTCTGTGTGTGTCTCTGTGTCTCTGGTGTCTCTGTGTCTCTGTCTCACTGTGTGTGTCTCTGTGTCTCTGTGTGTGTCTCTGTGTCTCTGTGTCTCTGTGTGTCTCTCTGTCTCTGTGTGTGTCTCTGTGTCTCTGTGTGTGTCTCTGTGTGTTTCTCTGTGTCTCTGTGTCTCTGTGTGTGTCTCTGTGTCTCTGTCTCACTGTGTGTGTCTCTGTGTGTGTCTCTGTGTCTCTGTGTGTGTCTCTGTGTATCTGTGTGTGTATCTGTGTCTCTGTGTGTGTCTCTGTGTGTCTCTGTGTCTCTGTGTGTGTCTCTGTGTCTCTGTGTGTGTCTCTGTGTCTCTGTCTCACTGTGTGTGTCTCTGTGTCTCTGTGTGTGTCTCTGTGTCTCTGTGTCTCTGTGTGTCTCTCTGTCTCTCTGTGTCTGTCTCTGTGTGTTTCTCTGTGTGTGTCTCTGTGTCTCTGTGTGTCTCTGTGTGTGTCCTCT
>NC_133747.1:7356821-7423408 GCF_048934315.1 Petromyzon marinus | reverse complement strand
CTTCCCCTCACTATTCTCCTCTACACCCCCCCCCCCCCCCCCCCCCCCCCCCCCCCCCCCCCCCCCCCCCCCCCCCCCCCCCCCACCCCCCTAACCACCACTAACACCACCACCACCCCATTAACACCACCACCACTAACACCACCACCACTAACACCACCACCACTAACATCACCAACAATAACACCACCACCACTAACATCACCACCACTAACACCACCACCACTAACACCACCACCACTAACATCACCACCACTAACACCACCACCACTAACACCACCACCACCACCACTAACATCACAAACACTAACACCACCACTAACATCACCACCACTAACATCACCAACACTAACATCACCACCACTAACACCACCACCACTAACACCACCACCACTAACATCACCACCACTAACACCACCACCACCACTAACACCACCATCACTAACAACACCACCACTAACACCACCACTAACACCACCACCAACATCACCACCACTAACATCACCACCACTAACACCACCACCAACAACACTAACATCACCACCACTAACATCACCACCACTAACACCACCACCACTCACATCACCACCACTAACACCACCAACACTAACACCACCACCACCACTAACATCACCACCACCACCACCACTAACACCACCACCACTAACACCACCACCACTAACATCACCACCACTAACATCACCACCACTAACACCACGACCACTAACACCACCAACACTAACATCACCACCACTAGCACCACCACCACTAAGACCACCAACTCTAACATCACCACCACTAACATCACCACCACCACCACTAACACCACTAACACCACCACCACTAACATCACCACCACTAACACCATCACCACTAACACCACCACCAACAACACTAACATCACCACCACTAACATCACCACCACTAACACCACCACCACTTACACCACCAACACTAACATCACCACCACTAACACCACCACCACTAACACCACCACCACATACACCACCACCATTAACATCACCACAACTAACACTACCACCACTAACAACACCAACACTAACACCACCACCACTAACATCACCACCACTAACATCACCACCACTAACATCACCACCACTAACATCACCACCACTAACACCACCACCACTAACACCACCACCACTAACATCACCACCACTAACATCACCACCACTAACATCACCACCACTAACATCCTAACACCACCAACACTAACATCACCACCACTAACACCACCACTACTAAGACCACCACCAACATCACCACCACTAACACCACCACCAACACCACCCCCATCACCACTAATATCACCAACACTAACCCACCACCACTAACAACACCACCACTAACATCACCACCACTAACACCACCACCACTAACATCACCACCACTAACATCACCACCACTAACATCACCACTAACACCACCACCTCTAACATTACCACCACTAACACCACCACCACTAACATCACCACCACTAACACCATCAATACCACCACCACCACCACTAACATCACCACCACTAACACCACCACCATTAACATCACCACCACTAACACCACCACCACTAACACCACCACTAACATCACCACCATTAACATCACCACCACTAACACCACCACCACCAACATCACCACCAATACCACCACCACCACCACTAACATCACCACCACTAACACCACCACCACCACCACCACTAACATCACCACCACTAACACCACCACCACTAACACCACCACTAACATCACCACCATTAACATCACCACCACTAACACCACCAACATCACCACCAATACCACCACCACCACCACTAACATCACCACCACTAACACCACCACCACCACCATTAACACCACCACCACTAACACCACCACCACTAACACCACCACCACTAACATCACCAACAATAACACCACCACCACTAACATCACCACCACTAACACCACCACCACTAACACCACCACCACTAACATCACCACCACTAACACCACCACCACTAACACCACCACCACCACTAACATCACAAACACTAACACCACCACCACTAACATCACCACCACTAACATCACCAACACTAACATCACCACCACTAACACCACCACCACTAACACCACCACCACTAACATCACCACCACTAACATCACCACCACTAACACCACCACCAACATCACTAACACCACCACCACTCACATCACCACCACTAACACCACCAACACTAACACCACCACCACCAACTAACATCACCACCACCACCACCACTAACACCACCACCACTAACATCACCACCACTAACATTACCACCACTAACACCACCACCACTAACACCACCACCACTAACATCACCACCACTAACATCACCACCACTAACACCACCACCACAAAGACCACCAACTCTAACATCACCACCACTAACATCACCACCACCACCACTAACACCACTAACACCACCACCACTAACATCACCACCACTAACACCATCACCACTAACACCACCACCAACAACACTAAAATCACCACCACTAACATCACCACCACTAACACCACCACCACTTACACCACCAACACTAACATCACCACCACTAACACCACCACCACTAACACCACCAACACTAACATCACCACCACCACTAACGCCACCAACACTAACATCACCACCACTAACATCACCACCACTAACACCACCACCACTAACACCAACACCATCACTAATATCACCACCACTAACATCACCACCACAACACCACCACCACTAACACCACCACCACATACACCACCACCATTAACATCACCACCACTAACACTACCACCACTAACATCACCACCACTAACATCACCACCACTAACACCACCACCACTAACATCACCACCACTAACATCACCACCACTAACATCACCAACACCACCACCACTAACATCACCACCACTAACACCACCACCACTAACATCACCACCACTAACACCACCACTACTAAGACCACCACCAACATCACCACCACTAACACCACCACCAACACCACCCCCATCACCACTAATATCACCAACACTAACACCACCACCACTAACATCACCACCACTAACATCACCACCACTAACACCACCACCACTAACATCACCACCACTAACATCACCACCACTAACATCACCACTAACACCACCACCACTAACATCACCACCACTAACACCATCAATACCACCACCACCACCACCACTAACATCACCACCACTAACACCACCACCATTAACATCACCACCACTAACACCACCACCACTAACACCACCACCACTAACATCACCACCACTAACATCACCACCACTAACATCACCAACACAAACACCACCAACACTAACACCACCACCAACACCACCACCACTAACATCACCACCACTAACACGACCACCAGTAACATCACCACCACTAACACCACCACCACTAACATCACCACCACTAACATCACCACCACTAACACCACCACCACTAACATCACCACCACTAACATCACCAACACTAACACCACCACCACTAACATCACCAACACTAACACCACCACCACTAGCACCACCACCACAAACACCCCCACCACTAACACCACCACCAACACCACCACCACTAACACCACCACCACCACCACCACCACTAACACCACCACCACTAACATCACCACCACTAACACCACCAACATCACCACCACTAACACCACCACCACCATTAACACCACCACCACTAACACCACCACCACTAACACTACCACCACCACTCACATCACCACCACTAACATCACCACCACTAACACCACCACCACTAACATCATCACCACTAACACCACTAACACCACCACCACCACTAACATCACCACCACTAACACCACCACCACTAACATCACCACCACTAGCACAACCACCACTAACATCACCACCACTAACATCACCAACACTAACACCACCACCACTAACACCACTAACACCACCAACACTAACACCACCAACACTAACATCACCAACACTAACACCACCACCACTAACACCACCACCATCTAAGACCACCAACACTAACATCACCACCACTAACACCACCACCACTAACACCACCACCACCAACACCACCACTAACACCACCACTAACACCACCACCAACATCACCACCACCACCACCACTAACATTACCACCACCACTAACATCACCACCACTAACACCACCACCAATAACATCACCACCATTAACACCACCACCACTAACATCACCACCACTAACACCACCATCAACAACACTAACATCACCACCACTAACATCACCACCACTAACACCACTACCACTCACACTACCACCACTAACACCACCAACACTAACACCACCACTAACATCACCACCACCACTAACACCACCACCCCCACTAACATCACCACCACTAACATCACCAGCACTAACACCACCACCACTAACACCACCAACACTAACACCACCACTAACACCACCACCACTAACACCACCAACACTAACATCACCACCACTAACACCACCACCACTAACACCACCAACACTAACACCACCACCACCACTAACATCACCACCACCACCACCACTAACATCACCACCACTAACACCACCACCACTAACACCACCACCACCACCACCACTAACATCACCACCACTAACACCACCACCACTAACACCACCACCACTAACACCACTAACATCACCAACACTAACATCACCAACACTAACATCACCACCACTAACACCACCACCACTAACATCACCACCACTAACACCACCACTAACACCACCACTACTAACACCACCACCACTAACATCACCACCACTAACACCACTAACACCACCAACACTAACACCACCACCACTAACACCACCACCACTAACACCACCACCACTAACACCACCACTAACACCACCACTACTAACACCACTAACATCACCACCACTAACACCACCAACACTAACACCACCACCACTAACACCACCACCACCAACATCACCACCACCACCACCACCACTAACATTACCACCACCACTAACATCACCACCACTAACACCACCACCAATAACATCACCACCATTAACACCACCACCACTAACATCACCACCACTAACACCACCATCAACAACACTAACATCACCACCACTAACATCACCACCACTAACACCACTACCACTCACACTACCACCACTAACACCACCAACACTAACACCACCACCACCACTAACATCACCACCACCACTAACACCACCACCCCCACTAACATCACCACCACTAACATCACCAGCACTAACACCACCACCACTAACACCACCAACACTAACATCACCACCACCACCACCACCACTAACATCACCACCACCACCACCACTAACATCACCACCACTAACACCACCACCACTAACACCACCACCACCACTAACATCACCACCACTAACACCACCACCACTAACACCACCACCACTAACACCACTAACATCACCAACACTAACATCACCAACACTAACATCACCACCACTAACACCACCACCACTAACATCACCACCACTAACACCACCACTAACACCACCACTACTAACACCACCACCAACATCACCACCACTAACACCACTACCACTAACACCACCACCACTAACACCACCACCACTAACACCACCACTAACACCACCACTACTAACACCACCACCACTAACATCACCACCACTAACACCACCAACACTAACACCACCACCACTAACACCACCACCACTAACACCACCACCACTACCACCACTAACATCACCACCACTAACACCACCAACACTAACACCACCACCACTAACATCACCACCACTAACACCATCAATACCACCACCACCACCACCAGTAACATCACCACCACTAACACCACCACCATTAACATCACCACCACTAACACCACCACCACTAACACCACCACTAACATCACCACCATTAACATCACCACCACTAACACCACCACCACCAACATCACCACCAATACCACCACCACCACCACTAACATCACCACCACTAACACCACCACCACCACCACTAACATCACCACCACTAACACCACCACCACTAACACCACCACTAACATCACCACCATTAACATCACCACCACTAACACCACCAACATCACCACCAATACCACCACCACCACCACCACTAACATCACCACCACTAACACCACCACCACCACCATTAACACCACCACCACTAACACCACCACCACTAACACCACCACCACTAACATCACCAACAATAACACCACCACCACTAACATCACCACCACTAACACCACCACCACTAACACCACCACCACTAACATCACCACCACTAACACCACCACCACTAACACCACCACCACCACTAACATCACAAACATTAACACCACCACCACTAACATCACCACCACTAACATCACCAACACTAACATCACCACCACTAACACCACCACCACTAACACCACCACCACTAACATCACCACCACTAACATCACCACCACTAACACCACCACCAACAACACTAACACCACCACCACTCACATCACCACCACTAACACCACCAACACTAACACCACCACCACCACCACTAACATCACCACCACCACCACCACTAACACCACCACCACTAACATCACCACCACTAACATTACCACCACTAACACCACCACCACTAACACCACCACCACTAACATCACCACCACTAACATCACCACCACTAACACCACCACCACAAAGACCACCAACTCTAACATCACCACCACTAACATCACCACCACCACCACTAACACCACTAACACCACCACCACTAACATCACCACCACTAACACCATCACCACTAACACCACCACCAACAACACTAACATCACCACCACTAACATCACCACCACTAACACCACCACCACTTACACCACCAACACTAACATCACCACCACTAACACCACCACCACTAACACCACCAACACTAACATCACCACCACCACTAACGCCACCAACACTAACATCACCACCACTAACATCACCACCACTAACACCACCACCACTAACACCAACACCATCACTAATATCACCACCACTAACATCACCACCACAACACCACCACCACTAACACCACCACCACATACACCACCACCATTAACATCACCACCACTAACACTACCACCACTAACATCACCACCACTAACATCACCACCACTAACACCACCACCACTAACATCACCACCACTAACATCACCACCACTAACATCACCAACACCACCACCACTAACATCACCACCACTAACACCACCACTAACATCACCACCACTAACACCACCACTACTAAGACCACCACCAACATCACCACCACTAACACCACCACCAACACCACCCCCATCACCACTAATATCACCAACACTAACACCACCACCACTAACATCACCACCACTAACATCACCACCACTAACACCACCACCACTAACATCACCACCACTAACATCACCACCACTAACATCACCACTAACACCACCACCACTAACATCACCACCACTAACACCATCAATACCACCACCACCACCACCACCACCACTAACATCACCACCACTAACACCACCACCATTAACATCACCACCACTAACACCACTACCACTAACACCACCACCACTAACATCACCACCACTAACATCACCACCACTAACATCACCAACACAAACACCACCAACACTAACACCACCACCAACACCACCACCACTAACATCACCACCACTAACACGACCACCAGTAACATCACCACCACTAACACCACCACCACTAACATCACCACCACTAACATCACCACCACTAACACCACCACCAACACCACCACCACTTACATCACCACCACTAACACCACCACCACTAACATCACCACCACTAACATCACCAACACTAACACCACCACCACTAACATCACCAACACTAACACCACCACCACTAGCACCACCACCACAAACACCCCCACCACTAACACCACCACCAACACCACCACCACTAACACCACCACCACCACCACCACCACTAACACCACCACCACTAACATCACCACCACTAACACCACCACCACCAACATCACCACCACTAACACCACCACCACCATTAACACCACCACCACTAACACCACCACCACTAACACTACCACCACCACTCACATCACCACCACTAACATCACCAACAATAACACCACCACCACTAACATCACCACCACTAACAGCACCACCACTAACACCACCACCACTAACATCATCACCACTAACACCACTAACACCACCACCACCACTAACATCACCACCACTAACACCACCACCACTAACATCACCACCACTAGCACAACCACCACTAACATCACCACCACTAACATCACCAACACTAACACCACCACCACTAACACCACTAACACCACCAACACTAACACCACCAACACTAACATCACCAACACTAACACCACCACCACTAACACCACCACCACTAAGACCACCAACACTAACATCACCACCACTAACACCACCACCACTAACACCACCACCACCAACACCACCACTAACACCACCACTAACACCACCACCAACATCACCACCACCACCACCACCACTAACATTACCACCACCACTAACATCACCACCACTAACACCACCACCAATAACATCACCACCATTAACACCACCACCACTAACATCACCACCACTAACACCACCATCAACAACACTAACATCACCACCACTAACATCACCACCACTAACACCACTACCACTCACACTACCACCACTAACACCACCAACACTAACACCACCACTAACATCACCACCACCACTAACACCACCCCCACTAACATCACCACCACTAACATCACCAGCACTAACACCACCACCACTAACACCACCAACACTAACATCACCACCACTAACACCACCACCACTAACACCACCAACACTAACACCACCACCACCACTAACATCACCACCACCACCACCACTAACATCACCACCACTAACACCACCACCACTAACACCACCACCACCACCACCACTAACATCACCACCACTAACACCACCACCACTAACACCACCACCACTAACACCACTAACATCACCAACACTAACATCACCAACACTAACATCACCACCACTAACACCACCACCACTAACATCACCACCACTAACACCACCACTAACACCACCACTACTAACACCACCACCACTAACATCACCACCACTAACACCACTACCACTAACACCACCAACACTAACACCACCACCACTAACACCACCACCACTAACACCACCACCACTAACACCACCACTAACACCACCACTACTAACACCACTAACATCACCACCACTAACACCACCAACACTAACACCACCACCACTAACACCACCACCACCAACATCACCACCACCACCACCACTAACATTATCACCACCACTAACATCACCACCACTAACACCACCACCAATAACATCACCACCATTAACACCACCACCACTAACATCACCACCACTAACACCACCATCAACAACACTAACATCACCACCACTAACATCACCACCACTAACACCACTACCACTCACACTACCACCACTAACACCACCAACACTAACACCACCACCACCACTAACATCACCACCACCACTAACACCACCACCCCCACTAACATCACCACCACTAACATCACCAGCACTAACACCACCACCACTAACACCACCAACACTAACATCACCACCATCACCACCACCACTAACATCACCACCACCACCACTAACATCACCACCACTAACACCACCACCACTAACACCACCACCACCACTAACATCACCACCACTAACACCACCACCACTAACACCACCACCACTAACACCACTAACATCACCAACACTAACATCACCAACACTAACGTCACCACCACTAACACCACCACCACTAACATCACCACCACTAACACCACCACTAACACCACCACTACTAACACCACCACCACTAACATCACCACCACTAACACCACTACCACTAACACCACCAACACTAACACCACCACCACTAACACCACCACCACTAACACCACCACCACTAACACCACCACTAACACCACCACTACTAACACCACCACCACTAACATCACCACCACTAACACCACCAACACTAACACCACCACCACTAACACCACCACCACTAACACCACCACCACTACCACCACTAACATCACCACCACTAACACCACCAACACTAACACCACCACCACTAACATCACCACCACTAACACCACCACCACTAACATCACCAACACTAACACCCCCACCACTAACATCACCAAGACTAACATCACCACCACTAAGACCACCACCACCACTAACATCACCAACACTAACATCACCACCACTAACACCAACAACAACCGCCATTCGCCACTAAGTGGCGGTGACGTCACCACGACGCTTGTGCCAGGCTATGTGCACCCTGAGGCCACGTGAAGTGTCGAACGCCCGCTGGCAGGAGGTCACGGGGCAGACCCAGGTGCCACAGGTCGACTGACTGAGATGACTGGCTGATGCACCACCTGTGCCCGCTACTGTGCCAACCTGCTGTGCTTTAGCCACCCGGCGCTCCGCTCGTTGTTCTGAGCGTCGCTCCTCCGCCCTCCGTTGTTGTTGGAGGGCGACTGCCTCCAACTGCCCAGTAGCATCCTTCACGAGCCTCCTCTACAGAGTCCGATCTTGACACCGCTGGTACCAGTCATCGGCAAGTCCACTCAGCTCCACGTCCTCCTGTACCACATCACTCCATCTCTTCTCTAGCCCGTGCCGCGCCCGCTTAGCCCCCTCGATCCGGCCAAACAAAAGCTGTTTCGGCATGCGGTGGCTGGGCATGCGGGCTACATGACCCAGCCATCGCAGCCTTGCCCGCCGGAGGAGCTCACCGATGGGACCCTGCCCAGATCTTTCAAGGATTTGTGAGCTACTCACACAATCCAGTCTGGTTAAACCCAGGATGGATCGTAGGCAGGCCAGCCTAAATGTTTCTAACCGGCGAAGATGTTCCATTAGGGAGGTCCACGTTTCGCAAGCGTAGAGAAGGGAGGGAATGACCGTGGCCGAGAAGACCTGAAGCTTAGTGCGGAGCGACAGACCAGGTAGCTTCCACACAGCGTTACGCAACCGATGAAAAGATATTGCCGCTCGACTGATTCGGAGTGAGACCTCTGCTGTTAAACTGGAGCCAGTCATAAGCACACTGCCCAGGTATGAGAAACTCTCCACTCTCTTCACAACTGCCCCATCACCGATTGGGAGTTGTGGGGGTGGAGTGTCCGATGGTACAAAATACCCAGGCAGGTGCTTAGTTTTGGTGGGGCTGATGGTAAGGCCCCACCTCTTAGTGGCACGCTCCAGTCTCAGCAGCAGCGTCTCCAACTCCTCCTCTGACTGAGCAGCTATTACCAAATCATCAGCATACATAACGTGGTTGAGCAATAGGTAGCCATCCCTTGACCGCACCCGGGCATCGATTAGCCTCCCATTATATCTGTACCATATGGAGATTCCCCCGGTACAGCTATTGAAGGCTTCACGAACTACGTGGTCAAAATAGATGTTAAATAATGTGGGAGCCAGAAGACATCCCTGTCGCACCCCAAGGTGTACAGGGAATGGCTCTGACTCCCGGCCACGTAGTTTTACCCGGGCCCGCTCACCATCATGAAGGTCCTTAATGATCGTGAGCAGAGGGTCAGGTACTCCAAAAGCACGAAGAACGACCCAGAGCCCAGGCCTACTGATGGTATCATAGGCCTTGACCAGGTCAATAAAGCAGAGATGTAGGTCTTGTTGAAATTCCCTACACCTCTGCTGTAGCAGACGGACAGAAAATATGGCATCTGTGCAGGACCGCCCTTTCCTGAAACCGCATTGGGGCTCCGCAAGCCTCTCCTCAGCGTGCCTGGCAAGGCGATGTTGAATAATCCTTGCCAGGACCTTTCCCGGCACAGGTACACACACACAGTTACACACACACACACAAAGATCCCCCATATAGCCTTAACAGACTGTCGGGGCAAGTGCTGTTAGCGAGCACCTATGAAGGCCGGAACGGTACACGAGGGGGTGGGTGGCCAGCGCCACGCCCGACCGCCTTTGTCTCCCCAGTGGCGATGTTTACACACTGCACCAGGTACTCATTTGAGGCTGAGTCGACCTAGGGGAGGCCTGGTTCAGATAATCGTCACAGGTACACACACACAGGTACCCACAGGTACACACACACAGGTACACACACACACAGGTACACACACAGGTACACACACACACAGGTACACACACACAGGTACACACACACACACACAGGTACACACACAGGTACACACACACACACACAGGTACACACACACACAGGTACACTCACACAGGTACACTCACACAGGTACACACACACACAGGTACACTCACACAGGTACACACACACACAGGTACACACACACAGGTACACACACACAGGTACACACACACAGGTACACACACACACAGGTACACACACACAGATACACACACACAGATACACACACACACAGGTACACACACACAGGTACACACACACACACACAAGTACACACACACACAGGTACACACACACACACAGTGTACACACACAGGTACACACACGTACACACACACAGATACACACACAGGTACACACACACAGGTACACACAGGTACACACACACACAAGTACACACACACAGGTACACACACACAGGTACACACACAAAGACAAAGATCTCCCATATAGCCTTAACAGACTGTAGGGGCAAGTGCTGTTAGCGAGCACCTATGAAGGCCGGAACGGTACACGAGGGGGTGGGTGGCCAGCACCACGCCCGACCGCCTTTGTCTCCCTAGTGGCGATGTTTACACACCGCACCAGGTACTCATTTGAGGCTGAGTCGACCTAGGGGAGGCCCGGGACCGGTTCAGATAATCGTCACTGGTGTTGGCCGTGAGCGGGAATCGAACCCGGGTCGCCAGGTTCATAGCGCAGCGTAGCGCTAACCACTACACTACCGCTCCCCACACACAGGTGTGTACCTGTGTGTGTGTGTACCTGTGTGTACACACACAGGTACACACACAGGTACACACACAGGTACACACACACACAGGTACACACACACACAGGTACACACACACAGGTACACACAGGTACACACACACACAGGTACACACACACAGGTACACACAGGTACACACACACACAGGTACACACACACAGGTACACACACACAGGTCTACAGGTATACACACAGGTACACACACAGGTACACACACACACTGGTACACACACACACAGGTACACACACAGGTACACACACACAGGTACACACACACACAGGTACACACACAGGTACACACACACACAGGTACACACACACACAGGTACACACACACAGGTACACACACACACACAGGTACACACACACACAGGTACACTCACACAGGTACACACACACACAGTGTACACACACACAGGTACACACACACAGGTACACACACACACTGGTACACACACACACACAGGTACACACACACAGGTACACACACACACACACAGGTACACACAGGTACACACAGGTACACACAGGTAGACACACACAGGTACACACACACAGGTACACACACACACACAGTGTACACACACACAGGTACACACACACAGTGTACACACACAGGTACACACACACACAGGTACACACACACACACAGGTACACACACACACAAGTACACACACACACACAAGTACACACACAAGTACACACACAGGTACACACACACAGGTACACACACACAGGTACACACACACACAGGTACACACACAGGTACACACACACAGGTACACACACACACAGGTACACTCACACAGGTACACACACACACACAGTGTACACACACACAGGTACACTCACACAGGTACACACACACACACAGTGTACACACACAGGTACACACACACAAGTACACACACACACACAGTGTACACACACACACAGGTACACACAGGTACACACACACAGGTACACACACACAGGTACACACACACAAGTACACACACACACAGTGTACACTCACACACAGGTACACACACAGATACACACACACACAGGTACACACACACACACAGGTACACACACACAGTTACACACAGACAAGTACACACACACACACAGGTACACACACACACAAGTGCACACAGGTACACACACACACAGGTACACACACACACAGGTACACTCACACAGGTACACACACACACAGTGTACACACACAGGTACACACACACACACAGGTACACACACACAGGTACACACACACACACACACAGGTACACACACACAGGTACACACACACACAGTGTACACACACACACAAGTACACACACAGAGAGGCATCAGCTGGTGGAGAGATCACAAACCCGGGCTGTGGAACGTGAGAAGGGCGACCTCATCCATTAGTCACCACGGTGTGTGTCTGTGTGTGTGTGTGTGTCTGTGTGTGTCACTGTGTGTGTCTGTGTGTGTGTGTCTGTGTGTGTCACTGTGTGTGTCTGTGTGTGTGTGTGTCTGTGTGTGTGTGTCTGTGTGTGTCTGTGTGTGTGTCTGTGTGTGTGTCTGTGTGTGTGTGTGTCTGTGTGTGTGTGTCTGTGTGTGTGTGTGTCTGTGTGTGTCTGTGTGTGTGTGTGTCTGTGTGTGTCTGTGTGTGTGTGTCTGTGTGTGTGTGTGTCTGTGTGTGTGTCTGTGTGTGTGTGTCTGTGTGTGTGTGTGTCTGTGTGTGTCTGTGTGTGTGTGTCTGTGTGTGTGTGTGTCTGTGTGTGTCTGTGTGTGTGTGTCTGTGTGTGTGTGTGTCTGTGTGTGTGTCTGTGTGTGTGTGTGTCTGTGTGTGTGTCTGTGTGTGTGTGTCTGTGTGTGTGTGTCTGTGTGTGTGTCTGTGTGTGTCTGTGTGTGTGTCTGTGTGTGTGTGTCTGTGTGTGTGTGTCTGTGTGTGTGTCTGTGTGTGTGTGTCTGTGTGTGTGTGTGTCTGTGTGTGTGTGTCTGTGTGTGTGTGTCTGTGTGTGTGTGTCTGTGTGTGTGTCTGTGTGTCTGTGTGTCTGTGTGTGTGTGTCTGTGTGTGTCTGTGTGTGTGTCTGTGTGTGTGTCTGTGTGTGTGTCTGTGTTATGTGTGTGTCTGTGTTATGTGTGTGTCTGTGTTATGTGTGTGTCTGTGTTATGTGTGTGTCTGTGTGTGTGTCTGTCTGTGTGTCTGTCTGTGTGTGTCTGTGTGAGTCTGAGAGAGACACAGAGAGAGAGACAGAGAGGGAGGGTTGTACGGTGGGAATCCGAACGCGACTCGTGGTGCATTATTCACCCTCCACCCAACTCACTGAATCAGACCAACCCACGTCCTCCTACACCCTCCACCCTCCACCCACACCCCAGGTAAGTCTCAGCTTCAGGACGGCTCCTCCTGACAGGGCGTTCAGGCAACGTGCAGAGGTCCCACACGGTCACATCGACTTGCAGACGGGGCTTGTTGACATTTGCAAGGTGGGGGTCTGGTTTTAGTGTTGTGTTGCCTGGTAGAGCACACAGACACACAGACACACACACACACAGACACACACACAGACACACACACAGACACACACACACACAGACACACACACACACACAGACACACATAGACACACACACACACACAGACACACACACAGAAATACACAGACACACACACAGACACACACAGACACACACACACAGACACACACACACACAGACACACACACAGACACACACACAGACACACACACACAGACACACACAGACACAGACACACACACAGACACACACAGACACACACAGACACACAGACACACACACAGACACACACACAGTCACACAGACACACACACAGACACACACACAGACACACACACAGAGACACACACACAGTGACACACACACACACACAAACACACAGACACACACAGATACACACACACAGACACACACAGACACACACAGAGACACAGACAGACACACACAGACACACAGACACACACACACACAGACACACACACACACAGACACACATAGACACACACACACACAGACACACACACAGAAATACACAGACACACACACAGACACACACAGACACACACACACAGACACACACACACACACACAGACAGACACACAGACACACACAGACACACACAGACACACACACACACAGACACACACACAGACACACAGACACACACACACACAGACACACACACACACAGACACACACACAGACACACAGACACACACACACACAGACACACACACACACAGACACACACACACAGACACACAGAAACACACAGACACACACAGACACACACACACACCGCCAGGGATGTCCGTCAGCCTCCTGAAGGCATCACCTCTCTCTGTGTCTCTGTGTGTGTCTCTGTGTGTGTCTCTGTGTGTGTCTTTGTGTCTCAGAGACTCAGAGAGAGACAGAGACAGAGACACAGAGACAGAGAGACACAGAGACAGAGAAAGAGACACAGAGACAGACACATAGAGACACAGAGAGACAGACAGAGAGACAAAGAGACACAGAGAGACAGAGAGACATAGAGAGAGAGACAGAGAGACAGAGATACAGAGACACAGATAGACAGAGAGGCAGAGAGACACAGAGAAACAGAGAGACAGAGAGAGACAGAAAGACAGAGAGGCAGAGAGACACAGAGAGACAGAGAAACAGAGAGACAGAGAGAGATAGAGAGGCAGAGAGACACAGAGAGACAGAGAAAGACACAGAGAGAGACAGAGATAGACAGAGAGAGAAACACAGAGAGACAGAGAGACAGAGACACAGATAGACAGAGAAGCAGAGAGACACAGAGAGATACATAGAGACAGAGAGACAGAGACAGAGAGAGACAAAGAGACAGAGACACAGAGAGACAGAGACGCAGAGAGACAGAGACACAGAGAGACACAGATAGACAGAGACACAGAGAGACAGAGACACAGAGAGACAGAGAGAGACAGAGACACAGAGACACAGAGAGACAGAGAGATAGAGAAAGACAGAGAGACAGAGACACAGATAGACAGACAGACAAAGACACAGAGACAGAGAGACAGAGAGAGACACACAGAGACACAGAGACAGACAGAGACACAGAGACAGACAGAGACAGACAGAGACACACAGAGACACAGACAGAGACACAGAGACAGAGAGACAGACAGAGACACACAGAGACAGACAGAGACACAGACACAGAGACACACAGAGACACAGAGACACACAGAGACACAGAGACAGACACACAGAGACAGACAGAGACAGACAGAGACAGACAGAGACACAGAGACACACAGAGACAGACAGAGACAGACAGAGACACAGAGACAGACAGACAGACACAGACGGAGACACAGAGACACAGAGACAGACAGAGACAGACAGAGATACAGAGACACCCAGAGACAGAGACACAGAGACAGACAGAGACACACAGAGACACAGAGACACACAGAGACACAGAGACAGAGACACACAGAGACACAGAGAGAGACACAGAGACAGAGACACAGAGACACAGAGACAGAGACACACAGAGACAGACACACAGACACAGAGACACAGAGACAGAGACACAGAGACAGAGACACAGAGACACAGAGACAGACAGAGACACACAGAGACACAGAGACAGAGACACAGAGATACAGAGACAGAGACACAGACACAGAGACACAGAGACACAGAGACAGAGACACAGAGACACAGAGACAGAGACACAGAGACACAGACACAGAGACACAGACACAGAGACACAGACACAGAGATACAGAGACAAAGACACAGAGACACAGAGACAGACAGACACACAGAGACAGAGACAGACAGAGACAGACACAGACAGAGACACACAGAGACACAGACATAGACACAGAGACAGACAGAGACACAGAGACAGACAGAGACACACAGAGACACACAGACAGAGACACACAGAGTCAGACAGAGACACAGAGACAGACAGAGACACAGAGAGACAGAGAGGGTGATGACTTCCACGTGAGATGGTTCTCTCTGGAAGCGTGCGGTTTGCCAGCTGCTGGTGGTGGTGGTGGTGCTGGTGGTGTCTCATCCCCATGTATCACAGCCCAATGTCGAATGGTGAGACATCTGGGACGCGATCAGCATCATCATCATCACTAACATCATCATCAACACAGTATCATCATCACAAACATCATCAACACAGTATCATCATCATCATCATCACTAACATCATCATCATCACTAACATCATTAACACAGTATCATCATCACTAACATCATCATCAACACAGTACCATCATCACTATCATCATCATCATCATCAACACAGTATCATCATCATCATCACTAACACATCACCATCATCGCTAAAACATCACCATCACTAACACATCATCATCACTAACACATCATCATCAACACAGTATCATCATAATCATCATCACTAACATCATCATCAACAACACAGTATCATCATCACTAACATCATCATCAACAACACAGTATCATCATCACTAACATCATCATCATTACTAACATCATCACTAACATCATCACCATCACTAACACATCATCATCATCACTAACACATCATCAACACAATATCATCATCATCATCACTAAAATCACCATCATCACTACAACATCATCATTAACAACACAATATCATCATCATCACTAACATCACCATCATCACTAAAACATCATCACTAACACATCATCATCATCACTAACATCATCATCAACAACACAGTATCATCATCATCACTAACATCATCATCAACACATCATCATCATCACTAACACATCATCATCATCATCACTAACACATCATCATCATCACTAACACATCATCATCACTAACACATCATCAACACAGTATCATCATCATCATCACTAACATCATCATCAACACAGTATCATCATCATCACTAACACATCATCAACACAGTATCATCATCATCATCACTAACACATCATCATCACTAACATCATCATCAACACAGTATCATCATCATATCATCATCATCACCACAAGCATCATCTTCACATCTAACACATCACCATCACTAACATCACCATCAGTAACACATCATCATCATCACTAACATCATCATCACTAACACGTAATCATCACCACTAACACAACATCATCATCATCAACATCACTAACACAACATCATCACCACTAACACAACATCATCACCACTAACACAATGTCATCATCACTAACACAACATCATCATCATCAACATCACTAACACAACATCATCACCACTAACACAACATCATCATCACTAACACAACATTACCACCATCACTAACACAACATCATCATCACTAACACAACATCATCATCACTAACACAACATCATCATCACTAACACATCACCACCATCACTAACAACATCATCATCACTAACACATCACCACCATCACTAGCACATCACCATCACTAACACAACATCACCATCGCTAACACAACATAACCATCACCACTAACACAACATCACCACCATCACTAACACATCACCACCATCACTAACACATCATCATCACTAACACATCACCACCATCACTAACACAACACCACCATCACTAACACAACATCATCATAACTAACACATCACCACCATCACTAACATCATCATCACTAACATCACCACCATCACTAACACATCACCACCATCACTAACACATCATCATCATCATCACTAACACATCACCACCATCACTAACACATCACCACCATCACTAACACATCACCACCATCACTAACACATCACCACTAACACATCATCACAATCACTAACGCATCACTATCACTAACACATCACCAATAACACATCATCACCATCACTAACACATCATCACCATCACTAACACAACATCATCATAACTAATACATCACCACCATCACTAACATCATCATCATCACTAACATCACCATCACTAACATCACCACCATCACTAACACATCACCACTTACACATCATCACCATCAGTAACACATCACTATCACTAACACATCACCATCACTAACACATCACCAATAACACATCATCACCATCACTAACACAACATCATCACTAACACACCACCACTAACACATCATCACAATCACTAACGCATCACTATCACTAACACATCACCAATAACACATCATCACCATCACTAACACATCATCACCATCACTAACACAACATCATCATAACTAATACATCACCACCATCACTAACATCATCATCATCACTAACATCACCATCACTAACATCACCACCATCACTAACACATCACCACTTACACATCATCACCATCAGTAACACATCACTATCACTAACACATCACCATCACTAACACATCACCAATAACACATCATCACCATCACTAACACAACATCATAATCATCACTAACACATCATCACCATCGCTAACACATCGTCATCATCATCACTAACACATCACCACCATCACTAACCAAACATCACCACCATCACTAACACATCATCACTAACACATCACCACCATCACTAACACAACATCATCATCACTAACACAACATCACCATCACTAACACAACATCATCATCATCACTAACACATCACCACCATCACATCATCACCATCACTAACACATCACCACCATCACTAACACATCATCATCACTAACATCACCATCACTAACATCATCACTAACACAACAACATCATCATCACCACCATCATCATCACTAACACAACATCACCACCATCATCATCATCATCACCACCATCACTAACACAACATCACCACCATCATCATCACTAACACAACATCACCACCATCACCACCATCATCATCACCACCATCATCATCACTAACACAACATCACCACCATCATCACCACCACCATCACCACCATCACCAACATCATCATCACCATCACCACCATCATCATCACCACCACCATCATCACCATCATCATCACTAACACAACATCACCACCATCACCACCACCACCATCACCACCATCACCAACATCATCATCACCATCACCACCATCATCATCACCACCACCATCATCACCATCATCACTAACACAACATCACCACCACCACCACCATCATCACCATCATCACCATCATCATCACTAACACAACATCACCACCACCACCATCATGACTAACACATCACCACCATCACCACCATCATCATCACCACCATCACCACCATCATCATCACCATCACCACCATCATCATCACTAACACAACATCATCATCATCATCATCACCATCATCATCACTAACACAACATCACCACCACCATCATCATCACCATCACCACCATCATCATCACCACCATCACCACCATCACCATCATCACCACCATCACTAACACAACATCACCACCATCACCACCATCACCACCACCATCATCATCACCATCACCACCATCATCATCACCATCACCACCATCACCACCACCACCATCATCACCACCATCATCATCACCACCATCATCACCATCATCATCACTAACACAACATCACCACCATCACCACCATCACCACCACCACCATTATCACCATCACCACCATCATCATTACCACCACCATCATCACCATCATCATCACTAACACAACATCACCACCATCACCACCATCACCATAACCACCATCACCACCATCACCAACATCATCACCACCATCACCACCAACATCATCACCATCACCACCATCATCATCACCACCATCACCACCATCACCACCATCACCATCATCACCACCATCACCACCATCACCAACATCATAATCACCATCACCACCATCACCACCATCACCACCACCATTATCACCATCACCACCATCATCATCACCACCACCATCATCACCATCATCATCACTAACACAACATCACCACCATCACCACCATCACCATCATCACCAACATCATCACCACCATCACCACCAACATCATCACCATCACCACCATCATCATCATCACCATCACCACCATCACCACCATCACCATCATCACCACCACCACCATCACCACCATCACCAACATCATCATCATCACCACCATCACCACCATCATCACCACCACGACCATCACCACCACCACCACCAGCACCACCACGACCATCACCATCACCATCACCACCATCATCACCACCACCACCACCATCACCACCACCATCACCACCACCACCACCACCATCACCACCACCACTACCATCACCACCATCACCACCATCACCATCACCACCACCATCACCACCATCACCATCACCACCACCATCACCACCATCACCACCACCATCACCACCACCACCACCATCACCACCACCATCACCACCATCACCACCATCACCACCACCACCATCACCACCATCACCACCATCACCAACATCATCACCACCACCATCACCACCACAAACCATCACCACCACCATCACCACCACCATCACCACCACCATCACCACCACCATCACCACCACCACCACCTTCACCACCACCACCATCATCACCACCATCACCACCATCACCACCACCACCACCATCACCACCATCATCACCACCATCACCACCATCACCATCACCACCATCACCACCACCATCATCACCACCATCATCACCACCACCATCACCACCATCACCAACATCATCACCAACATCATCATCACCATCACCACCATCACCATCACCACCATCACCACCATCACCACCACCACCACCACCATTACCAACATCATCATCATCACCATCACCACCATCATCATCACCATCACCACCACCACCATCACCACCATCACCACCACCATCACCACCACCACCATCACCAACATCACCACCATCACCACCACCACCACCATCATCACCACCATCACCACCATCACCATCACTAACACAACATCATCATCACCACTAACACATCACCACCATCACTAACACATCATCATCATCACTAACACATCATCATCATCACTAACACATCACCATCACCACCATCACCACCACCACCATCACCACCATCACCACCATCACCACCATCACCACCACCACCATCACCACCATCACCACCACCATCACCACCATCATCACCACCATCACCACCACCATCATCACCACCATCACCATCATCACCACCACCATCACCACCACCATCACCACCATCATCACCACCATCACCATCATCACCACCATCACCACCATCATCACCACCACCATCACCACCACCATCACCACCATCATCACCACCATCACTAACACAACATCACCACCATCACCACCACCACCACCATCATCACCACCATCACCACCATCACCACCACCATCACCATCATCACCACCATCACTAACACAACATCACCACCATCACCACCACCACCACCATCATCACCACCATCACCACCATCATCATCACCATCACCACCATCACCACCACCATCACTACCACCACCATCATCACCATCACCACCATCACCACCACCATCACCACCATCACCACCATCACCACCACCACCATCACCACCACCACCATCACCACCATCACCACCACCATCACCACCATCATCATCATCACTAACACAACATCACCACCATCACCACCATGACCATCATCACCATCACCACCATCACCACCACCACCACCACCATCATCACCACCATCATCATCACCATCACCACCATCACCACCACCATCATCACCACCATCACCACCACCATCATCACCACCACCACCACCATCACCACCATCACCACCACCATCACCACCCCCATCACCATCATCACCACCACCACCATCACCACCATCACCACCATCACCACCACCACCATCATCACCACCACCACCACCATCACCACCATCACCACCACCATCACCACCCCCATCACCATCATCACCACCACCACCATCACCACCATCACCACCATCACCACCACCATCACCACCACCACCATCACCACCATCACCACCACCATCACCACCACCACCATCACCACCACCACCATCACCACCACCATCACCATCACCACCACCACCATCACCACCACCATCACCATCACCACCACCACCATCACCACCACCACCACCACCATCACCACCACCATCACCACCATCACCACCACCATCATCACCACCATCATCACCACCATCACCACCATCATCACCACCACCATCATCACCACCATCACCATCACCACCACCACCACCACCATCACCACCACCATCACCACCATCATCACCACCATCACCACCACCATCACCATCATCACCACCATCACCACCACCATCACCACCATCACCATCATCACCACCACCACCATCATCACCACCACCACCATCATCACCACCATCACCACCACCATCATCACCACCATCACCATCACCACCACCACCACCATCACCACCACCATCACCACCATCACCACCACCATCATCACCACCATCACCATCACCACCACCATCACCACCACCATCACCACCACCACCATCACCACCATCACCACCACCACCACCATCACCACCACCACCATCACCACCATCACCACCACCATCACCACCACCATCACCACCATCACCACCATCATCACCACCATCACTACAATCACCACCATCATCACCACCACCATCACCACCACCATCACCACCATCACCACCACCATCACCACCACCACCATCACCACCACCACCATCACCACCATCACCATCACCACCACCATCACCACCACCATCACCACCACCATCACCACCATCACCACCACCATCACCACCACCACCATCACCACCACCACCATCACCACCATCACCACCACCATCACCACCATCACCACCATCACCACCACCATCACCACCATCACCACCACCACCACCATCACCACCATCACCACCACCACCACCATCACCACCACCACCATCACCACCATCACCACCACCATCACCACCACCATCACCACCATCACCACCATCATCACCACCATCACTACAATCACCACCATCATCACCACCACCATCACCACCACCATCACCACCATCACCACCACCATCACCACCACCACCATCACCACCACCACCATCACCACCACCACCATCACCAACATCACCACCACCACCACCATCACCACCACCATCACCACCACCACCACCATCACCACCATCACCACCATCACCACCATCACCACCACCATCACCACCACCATCACCACCACTCTACCCCCACCGCCCACACCCCAAACCCCGCCCACCCCTCTCCGCGTCAGCGTCACGTGACAGTGACGTGCGCCGCGTGACGTCGCGCGCGAGCGGCGTCGTGGACGGTCGCGCGCTGCTCCGCTGCGCCGGAGCCACGCGGCCGCCGCTGCTCCACTACTGGCACCACGTGACCAGGGGGGCGGGGAGCAACGCGTCACGGGTGGTGGCCTGGGGATACGGAGCACAGGGAAAGGTGACACACTCTTACACTGTGACACACTCTTACACACTCTTACACACTTACACTTACACACAGACACACACACACACTCTTACACACTCACACACTCACACACACACTGACACACTGACACATCACGTGGTCACCTGCTCCACTACTGGCACCACGTGACCAGGGGGGCGGGGAGCAACGCGTCACGGGTGGTGGCCTGGGGATACGGAGCACAGGGAAAGGTGACACACTTACACACTTACACTTACACACTCACACACTGACACACTCACACTGACACACTCACACTGACACACACTGACACACTCACACACACACTCACACACACACTGACACACTCACACACACACTGACACACTCACACACACACTCACACACTCACACACAGACACACATCACACACACTCACTGTGACACACTCTTACACACTGTGACACTCTCTTACACACTTACACTTACACACAGACACACACACAGACACACACACACACTGACACACTCACACACACTCACACACACACTCTGACACACACTCACACACTCACACATCACGTGGTCACCTGCTCCACTACTGGCACCACGTGACCAGGGGGGCGGGGAGCAACGCGTCACGGGTGGTGGCCTGGGGATACGGAGCACAGGGAAAGGTGACACACTCTTACACACTTACACTTACACACTGACACACTCACACACACACTCTCACACTGACACACTCACACACACTGACACTCACACTGACACACTGACACACACTGACACACTCACACACACACACTGACACACTCACACACACACTCACACACTCACACACACACACTCACACACTCTTACACACTCACACACTCACACACACACTGACACACTCACACGTCACACGTGGTCACCTGCTCCACTACTGGCACCACGTGACCAGGGGGGCGGGGAGCAACGCGTCACGGGTGGTGGCCTGGGGATACGGAGCACAGGGAAAGGTGACACACTTACACTGTGACACACTCTTACACACTTACACTTACACACAGACACACACACACACACTGACACACACACTCACACACACACTGACACACTGACACACTCACACTGTGACACACTCTTACACACTTACACACTGACACACACACACTCACACACACTCACACACACACTCACACACACACTGACACACTGACACACTCACACTGTGACACACTCTTACACACTTACACACAGACACACTCACACACTCACTGTGACACACTCTTACACACTTACACTCTTACACACTCACACACTCACACACACACTCACACACACACAGACTCACACACACACAGACACACACACACTCACACACTCACACACACACTGTGACACACTCTTACACACTTACACTTACACACTCACACACTCACACACTTACACACTCACTGTGACACACTCTTACACACTTACACTCTCACACACACACTCACACTGACACACACTGACACTCTCACACACACACTCACACACTCACACACACACTGACACACTCACACATCACGTGGTCACCTGCTCCACTACTGGCACCACGTGACCAGGGGGGCGGGGAGCAACGCGTCACGGGTGGTGGCCTGGGGATACGGAGCACAGGGAAAGGTGACACACTCTTACACACTTACACTTACACACTGACACACTCACACACACACTCTCACACTGACACACTCACACACACTGACACTCACACTGACACACTGACACACACTGACACACTCACACACACACTCTGACACACACACACACTCACACATCACGTGGTCACCTGCTCCACTACTGGCACCACGTGACCAGGGGGGCGGGGAGCAACGCGTCACGGGTGGTGGCCTGGGGATACGGAGCACAGGGAAAGGTGACACACTTACTGTGACACTCTCTTACACACTTACACTCTTACACACTCTTACACACACTCACTCTTACACACTTACACTCTTACACACTCTTACACACTTACACTCACACACACACTCACACACACACTGACACACTCACACACACACTCACACACACACTGACACACTCACACACACACACTGACACACACACACACTGACACACTCACTGTGACACACACACTGTGACACACTCACTGTGACACACTCTTACACACTCTTACACTTACACACTTACACACTCACTCACACACATCACACTCACACACACTCACACACTCACAAACACACTCACACACTCACACACACACTCACACACTCACACACAGACACACATCACACACACTCACTGTGACACTCTCTTACACACTTACACTTACACACTCACACACTCACACACATCACACTCACACACACACAGACACGCACACACACTGACACACAGACACACACACAGACACACTCACTGTGACACACTCTTACACACTTACACTTACACACTCACACACTCACAAACACACTCACACACTCACACACTGTGACACACTCACTGTGACACACTCACTGTGACACACTGTGACACACTCACTGTGACACTCTCACTGTGACACACTGTGACACACTCACTGTGACACACTGTGACACTCTCACTGTGACACACTGTGACACACTCACTGTGACACAATCACTGTGACACACTCACTGTGACACACTGTGACACTCTCACTGTGACACACTCACTGTGACACACTCACTGTGACACACTGTGACACACTCACTGTGACACTCTCACTGTGACACACTGTGACACACTGTGACACTCTCACTGTGACACACTGTGACACACTCACTGTGACACACTCACTGTGACACACTCACTGTGACACACTCACTGTGACACACTCACTGTGACACACTCACTGTGACACACTGTAACACACTGTGACACTCTCACTGTGACACACTCACTGTGACACTCTCACTGTGACACACTCACTGTGACACTCTCACTGTGACACTCTCACTGTGACACACTGTGACACTCTCACTGTGACACACTCACTGTGACACACTCACTGTGACACTCTCACTGTGACACACTCACTGTGACACACTCACTGTGACACTCACACTGTGACACTCTCACTGTGACACTCTCACTGTGACACACTCACTGTGACACTCTGTGACACTCTCACTGTGACACTCTCACTGTGACACACTCACTGTAACACACTCACTGTGACTCACTGTGACACACTGTGACACACTCACTGTGACACACTCACTGTGACACACTGTGACACACTCACTGTGACACACTCACTGTGACACACTCACTGTGACACACTCACTGTGACACTCTCACTGTGACACACTCACTGTGACACACTGTGACACACTGTGACACACTCACTGTGACACACTCACTGTGACACACTCACTGTGACACTCTCACTGTGACACACTCACTGTGACACACTGTGACACACTGTGACACACTCACTGTGACACACTCACTGTGACACACTCACTGTGACACACTGTGACACACTCACTGTGACACTCTCACTGTGACACACTCACTGTGACACTCTCACTGTGACACACTCACTGTGACACTCTCACTGTGACACACTCACTGTGACACTCTCACTGTAACACACTGTGACACACTCACTGTGACACTCTCACTGTGACACTCTCACTGTGACACTCTCACTGTGACACACTGTGACACACTCACTGTGACACTCTCACTGTGACACTCTCACTGTGACACACTCACTGTGACACACTCACTGTGACACACTGTGACACACTGTGACACACTCACTGTGACACTCTCACTGTGACACTCTCACTGTGACACTCTCACTGTGACACTCTCACTGTGACACACTGTGACACTCTCACTGTGACACACTGTGACACACTCACTGTGACACACTGTGACACACTCACTGTGACACTCTCACTGTGACACACTGTAACACACTCACTGTAACACTCTCACTGTGACACTCTCACTGTGACACACTGTGACACACTGTGACACTCTCACTGTGACACACTCACTGTGACACTCTCACTGTGACACTCTCACTGTGACACACTGTGACACTCTCACTGTGACACTCTCACTGTGACACACTGTGACACACTCACTGTGACACACTCACTTTGACACTCTCACTGTGACACACTCACTGTGACACACTCACTGTGACACACTGTGACACACTCACTGTAACACTCTCACTGTGACACACTCACTGTGACACACTCACTGTGACACTCTCACTGTGACACACTCACTGTGACACACTGTGACACACTGTGACACACTCACTGTGACACTCTCACTGTGACACTCTCACTGTGACACACTCACTGTGACACACTCACTGTGACACACTGTGACACTCTCACTGTGACACTCTCACTGTGACACTCTCACTGTGACACACTCACTGTGACACACTCACTGTGACACACTCACTGTGACACACTGTGACACACTCACTGTGACACACTCACTGTGACACACTGTGACACACTCACTGTGACACACTCACTGTGACACACTCACTGTGACACTCTCACTGTGACACACTGTGACACACTCACTGTGACACACTCACTGTGACACACTGTGACACACTCACTGTGACACTCTCACTGTGACACTCTCACTGTGACACTCTCACTGTGACACACTCACTGTGACACACTCACTGTGACACTCTCACTGTGACACACTGTGACACACTCACTGTGACACACTGTGACACACTCACTGTGACACACTGTGACACACTCACTGTGACACACTCACTGTGACACACTCACTGTGACACTCTCACTGTGACACACTGTGACACACTCACTGTGACACACTGTGACACACTGTGACACACTCACTGTGACACACTGTGACACACTCACTGTGACACACTCACTGTGACACACTGTGACACACTCACTGTGACACTCTCACTGTGACACACTCACTGTGACACTCTCACTGTGACACTCTCACTGTGACACTCTCACTGTGACACTCTCACTGTGACACACTCACTGTGACACTCTCACTGTGACACACTCACTGTGACACACTCACTGTGACACACTCACTGTGACACACTCACTGTGACACACTGTGACACTCTCACTGTGACACTCTCACTGTGACACACTCACTGTGACACTCTCACTGTGACACTCTCACTGTGACACACTCACTGTGACACTCTCACTGTGACACACTCACTGTGACACACTGTGACACACTCACTGTGACACACTGTGACACACTGTGACACTCTCACTGTGACACACTGTGACACCCTCACTGTGACACACTGTGACACACTCACTGTGACACACTCACTGTGACACTCTCACTGTGACACACTCACTGTGACACTCTCACTGTGACACACTGTGACACTCTCACTGTGACACTCTCACTGTGACACTCTCACTGTGACACACTGTGACACACTCACTGTGACACTCTCACTGTGACACACTCACTGTGACACACTGTGACACACTGTGACACTCTCACTGTGACACACTCACTGTGACACACTGTGACACACTCACTGTGACACACTCACTGTGACACACTCACTGTGACACTCTCACTGTAACACTCTCACTGTGACACACTCACTGTAACACTCTCACTGTGACACACTCACTGTGACACACTCACTGTGACACACTCACTGTGACACTCTCACTGTAACACTCTCACTGTGACACACTCACTGTGACACACTCACTGTGACACACTCACTGTAACACTCTCACTGTAACACTCTCACTGTGACACACTCACTGTGACACTCTCACTGTGACACACTCACTGTGACACTCTCACTGTGACACACTGTGACACTCTCACTGTGACACACTCACTGTGACACTCTCACTGTGACACACTGTGACACACTCACTGTGACACACTCACTGTGACACTCTCACTGTGACACACTGTGACACACTCACTGTGACACTCTCACTGTGACACACTGTGACACACTGTGACACACTCACTGTGACACTCTCACTGTGACACACTCACTGTGACACACTCACTGTGACACTCTCACTGTGACACTCTCACTGTGACACACTCACTGTGACACACTGTGACACAGTCACTGTGACACACTCACTGTGACACACTGTGACACAGTCACTGTGACACTCTCACTGTGACACACTGTGACACACTCACTGTGACACACTCACTGTGACACACTCACTGTGACACACTCACTGTGACACTCTCACTGTGACACACTCACTGTGACACACTCACTGTAACACACTGTGACACAGTCACTGTGACACACTCACTGTGACACACTGTGACACACTCACTGTGACACACTCACTGTGACACACTCACTGTGACACACTCACTGTGACACTCTCACTGTGACACACTCACTGTGACACTCTCACTGTGACACTCTCACTGTGACACACTGTGACACACTGTGACACTCTCACTGTGACACACTCACTGTGACACACTCACTGTGACACACTCACTGTGACACACTGTGACACTCTCACTGTGACACACTCACTGTGACACACTCACTGTGACACTCTCACTGTGACACTCTCACTGTGACACTCTCACTGTGACACACTCACTGTGACACACTGTGACACACTGTGACACTCTCACTGTGACACACTCACTGTGACACACTCACTGTAACACACTCACTGTGACACACTGTGACACACTCACTGTGACACACTCACTGTGACACACTCACTGTGACACACTGTGACACACTGTGACACTCTCACTGTGACACACTCACTGTGACACACTCACTGTAACACACTCACTGTGACACACTGTGACACACTCACTGTGACACACTCACTGTGACACACTCACTGTGACACACTCACTGTAACACACTCACTGTGACACACTGTGACACACTCACTGTGACACTCTCACTGTGACACTCTCACTGTGACACTCTCACTGTGACACACTGTGACACACTGTGACTCACTGTGACACTCTCACTGTGACACACCCACTGTGACACACTGTGACACACTCACTGTGACACACTGTGACACACTCACTGTGACACTCTCACTGTGACACTCTCACTGTGACACTCTCACTGTGACACACTCACTGTGACACACTGTGACACACTCACTGTGACACTCTCACTGTGACACACTCACTGTGACACACCCACTGTGACACTCTCACTGTGACACTCTCACTGTGACACTCTCACTGTGACACACTGTGACACACTCACTGTGACACACTCACTGTGACACACTCACTGTGACACACTCACTGTGACACACTCACTGTGACACTCTCACTGTGACACACTGTGACACACTCACTGTGACACTCTCACTGTGACACACTCACTGTGACACTCTCACTGTAACACACTGTGACACACTCACTGTGACACTCTCACTGTGACACTCTCACTGTGACACACTCACTGTGACACACTGTGACACTCTCACTGTGACACACTCACTGTGACACACTGTAACACACTGTGACACACTCACTGTGACACACTGTGACACTCTCACTGTGACACACTCACTGTGACACACTCACTGTGACACACTCACTGTGACACTCTCACTGTGACACTCTCACTGTGACACTCTCACTGTGACACACTGTGACACACTCACTGTGACACTCTCACTGTGACACTCTCACTGTGACACACTGTGACACACTCACTGTGACACACTCACTGTGACACACTCACTGTGACACACTCACTGTGACACACTGTGACACTCTCACTGTGACACACTCACTGTGACACACTCACTGTGACACTCTCACTGTGACACTCTCACTGTGACACACTCACTGTGACACTCTCACTGTGACACACTCACTGTGACACTCTCACTGTGACACTCTCACTGTGACACACTCACTGTGACACACTGTGACACTCTCACTGTGACACACTCACTGTGACACACTCACTGTGACACTCTCACTGTGACACTCTCACTGTAACACACTCACTGTGACACACTGTGACACACTCACTGTGACACACTCACTGTGACACTCTCACTGTGACACTCTCACTGTGACACACTCACTGTGACACACTCACTGTGACACACTGTGACACTCTCACTGTGACACTCTCACTGTGACACACTGTGACACACTCACTGTGACACACTCACTGTGACACACTGTGACACACTGTGACACACTCACTGTGACACTCTCACTGTGACACACTGTGACACACTCACTGTGACACACTCACTGTGACACACTCACTGTGACACACTGTGACACACTCACTGTGACACACTCACTGTGACACACTGTGACACACTCACTGTGACACACTCACTGTGACACACTCACTGTGACACACTGTGACACACTCACTGTGACACACTGTGACACACTCACTGTGACACACTGTGACACACTCACTGTGACACTCTCACTGTGACACACTCACTGTGACACACTCACTGTGACACACTCACTGTGACACACTGTGACACACTCACTGTGACACACTGTGACACACTCACTGTGACACACTGTGACACACTCACTGTGACACTCTCACTGTGACACTCTCACTGTGACACTCTCACTGTGACACTCTCACTGTGACACTCTCACTGTGACACTCTCACTGTGACACTCTCACTGTGACACACTGTGCCACACTGTGACACACTCACTGTGACACTCTCACTGTGACACACTGTGACACACTGTGACACACTCACTGTGACACTCTCACTGTGACACACTCACTGTGACACTCTCACTGTGACACACTCACTGTGACACACTGTGACACACTCACTGTGACACACTCACTGTGACACTCTCACTGTGACACACTGTGACACTCTCACTGTGACACACTCACTGTGACACACTCACTGTGACACACTCACTGTGACACTCTCACTGTGACACTCTCACTGTGACACACTCACTGTGACACTCTCACTGTGACACTCTCACTGTGACACTCTCACTGTGACTCACTGTGACACACTCACTGTGACACACTCACTGTGACACACTCACTGTGACACACTCACTGTGACACACTCACTGTGACACACTGTGACACACTGTGACACACTCACTGTGACACTCTCACTGTGACACTCTCACTGTGACACACTGTGACACACTCACTGTGACACACTCACTGTGACACACTCACTGTGACACTGTCACTGTGACACACTCACTGTGACACTCTCACTGTGACACACTCACTGTGACACACTGTGACACACTGTGACACACTCACTGTGACACACTGTGACACACTCACTGTGACACACTCACTGTGACACACTGTGACACACTCACTGTGACACACTCACTGTGACACACTGTGACACTCTCACTGTGACACACTCACTGTGACACACTGTGACACACTGTGACACACTCACTGTGACACTCTCACTGTGACACTCTCACTGTGACACACTGTGACACACTCACTGTGACACACTCACTGTGACACACTCACTGTGACACTCTCACTGTGACACACTCACTGTGACACTCTCACTGTGACACACTCACTGTGACACACTGTGACACACTGTGACACACTCACTGTGACACACTGTGACACACTGTGACACTCTCACTGTGACACACTGTGACACTCTCACTGTGACACTCTCACTGTGACACACTCACTGTGACACACTGTGACACACTCACTGTGACACTCTCACTGTGACACACTCACTGTGACACACTGTGACACACTCACTGTGACACACTCACTGTGACACACTGTGACACACTCACTGTGACACACTCACTGTGACACACTGTGACACACTGTGACACACTCACTGTGACACACTCACTGTGACACTCTCACTGTGACACTCTCACTGTGACACACTCACTGTGACACACTGTGACACACTGTGACACTCTCACTGTGACACACTCACTGTGACACTCTCACTGTGACACACTCACTGTGACACACTGTGACACACTCACTGTGACACACTGTGACACACTGTGACACTCTCACTGTGACACACTCACTGTGACACACTCACTGTGACACACTCACTGTAACTCACTGTGACACACTCACTGTGACACACTGTGACACACTCACTGTGACACTCTCACTGTGACACACTCACTGTGACACACTGTGACACACTCACTGTGATACTCTCACTGTGACACACTCACTGTGACACACTCACTGTGACACTCTCACTGTGACACACTCACTGTGACACTCTCACTGTGACACTCTCACTGTGACACACTCACTGTGACACACTCACTGTGACACTCTCACTGTGACACTCTCACTGTGACACACTCACTGTGACACTCTGTGACACACTTACTGTGACACACTCACTGTGACACACTCACTGTGACACACTCACTGTGACACACCCACTGTGACACACTCACTGTGACACTCTCACTGTAACACACTCACTGTGACACACTGTGACACACTCACTGTGACACACTCACTGTGACACACTCACTGTGACACACTCACTGTGACACACTGTGACACACTGTGACACACTCACTGTGACACTCTCACTGTGACACACTGTGACACTCTCACTGTGACACACTCACTGTGACACTCTCACTGTGACACACTCACTGTGACACTCTCACTGTGACACACTCACTGTGACACACTCACTGTGACACACTGTGACACACTCACTGTGACACTCTCACTGTGACACTCTCACTGTGACACACTGTGACACACTCACTGTGACACACTCACTGTAACACACTCACTGTGACACACTGTGACACACTGTGACACACTGTGACACTCTCACTGTGACACTCTCACTGTGACACACTGTGACACACTGTGACACACTCACTGTGACACTCTCACTGTGACACACTCACTGTGACACACTCACTGTGACACACTCACTGTGACACACTGTGACACACTGTGACACACTCACTGTGACACACTCACTGTGACACTCTCACTGTGACACACTGTGACACACTCACTGTGACACACTGTGACACACTCACTGTGACACTCTCACTGTGACACACTGTGACACTCTCACTGTGACACACTCACTGTGACACACTCACTGTGACACACTCACTGTGACACTCTCACTGTGACACACTCACTGTGACACACTGTGACACACTGTGACACACTCACTGTGACACACTGTGACACACTGTGACACACTCACTGTGACACTCTCACTGTGACACTCTCACTGTGACACACTGTGACACACTCACTGTGACACACTCACTGTGACACACTCACTGTGACACACTCACTGTGACACTCTCACTGTGACACTCTCACTGTGACACTCTCACTGTGACACACTCACTGTGACACTCTCACTGTGACACACTCACTGTGACACACTGTGACACACTCACTGTGACACACTCACTGTGACACTCTCACTGTGACACTCTCACTGTGACACACTCACTGTGACACACTCACTGTGACACACTCACTGTGACACTCTGTGACACTCTCACTGTGACACACTCACTGTGACACACTCACTGTGACACACTCACTGTGACACACTGTGACACACTCACTGTGACACACTCACTGTGACACACTGTGACACACTCACTGTGACACACTCACTGTAACACACTCACTGTGACACACTCACTGTGACACACTCACTGTGACACACTGTGACACACTCACTGTGACACACTCACTGTGACACACTCACTGTGACACTCTCACTGTGACACACTGTGACACACTGTGACACTCTCACTGTGACACACTCACTGTGACACTCTCACTGTGACACTCTCACTGTGACACACTGTGACACACTCACTGTAACACTCTCACTGTGACACTCTCACTGTGACACACTGTGACACACTGTGACACACTCACTGTGACACACTCACTGTGACACTCTCACTGTGACACACTCACTGTGACACTCTCACTGTGACACTCTCACTGTGACACACTCACTGTGACACTCTCACTGTGACACACTCACTGTGACACACTCACTGTGACACACTGTGACACACTCACTGTGACACTCTCACTGTGACACTCTCACTGTGACACACTCACTGTGACACTCTCACTGTGACACACTCACTGTGACACACTCACTGTGACACACTGTGACACACTCACTGTGACACACTCACTGTGACACTCTCACTGTGACACACTCACTGTGACACACTCACTGTGACACACTCACTGTGACACATTGTGACACTCTCACTGTGACACACTGTGACACTCTCACTGTGACACACTCACTGTGACACACTCACTGTGACACTCTCACTGTGACACTCTCACTGTGACACACTCACTGTGACACACTGTGACACACTGTGACACACTCACTGTGACACACTCACTGTGACACACTCACTGTGACACACTGTGACACACTCACTGTGACACACTCACTGTGACACACTCACTGTGACACACTCACTGTGACACACTGTGACACACACACTGTGACACTCTCACTGTGACACACTGTAACACACTCACTGTGACACACTCACTGTAACACACTCACTGTGACACACTGTGACACACTCACTGTGACACACTGTGACACACTCACTGTAACACACTCACTGTGACACACTGTGACACACTCACTGTGACACACTCACTGTGATACTCTCACTGTGACACACTCACTGTGACACACTCACTGTGACACACTCACTGTGACGCACTGTGACACACTCACTGTGACACACTCACTGTGACACACTCACTGTGACACACTGTGACACACTCACTGTGACACACTCACTGTGACACTCTCACTGTGACACACTCACTGTGACACACTCACTGTGACACACTGTGACACACTCACTGTGACACACTGTGACACACTCACTGTGACACACTCACTGTGACACTCTCACTGTGACACTCTCACTGTGACACACTCACTGTGACACACTCACTGTGACACATTCACTGTGACACTCTCACTGTGACACACTCACTGTGACACACTCACTGTGACACACTGTGACACTCTCACTGTGACACACTCACTGTGACACATTCACTGTGACACACTCACTGTGGCACACTCACTGTGACACACTGTGACACACTCACTGTGACACTCTCACTGTGACACTCTCACTGTGACACTCTCACTGTGACACTCTCACTGTGACACACTCACTGTGACACTCTCACTGTGACACACTCACTGTGACACACTCACTGTGACACACTGTGACACACTCACTGTGACACTCTCACTGTGACACACTCACTGTGACACACTCACTGTGACACTCTCACTGTGACACACTCACTGTGACACACTCACTGTGACACACTGTGACACACTCACTGTGACACTCTCACTGTGACACACTCACTGTGACACACTCACTGTGACACACTGTGACACTCTCACTGTGACACACTGTGACACACTCACTGTGACACACTCACTGTGACACACTCACTGTGACACACTCACTGTGACACACTCACTGTGACACACTCACTGTGACACACTCACTGTGACACACTGTGACACACTGTGACACACTCACTGTGACACACTCACTGTGACACTCTCACTGTGACACTCTCACTGTGACACACTCACTGTGACACACTGTGACACACTCACTGTGACACTCTCACTGTGACACTCTCACTGTGACACACTGTGACACTCTCACTGTGACACACTCACTGTGACACACTGTGACACTCTCACTGTGACACACTCACTGTGACACACTCACTGTGACACTCTCACTGTGACACTCTCACTGTGACACACTCACTGTGACACACTCACTGTGACACACTCACTGTGACACACTCACTGTGACACTCTCACTGTGACACTCTCACTGTGACACACTCACTGTGACACACTCACTGTGACACACTCACTGTGACACACTGTGACACACTCACTGTGACACACTCACTGTGACACACTGTGACACTCTCACTGTGACACTCTCACTGTGACACACTCACTGTGACACACTGTGACACACACACTGTGACACACTCACTGTGACACTCTCACTGTGACACTCTCACTGTGACACACTCACTGTGACACACTCACTGTGACACACTGTGACACACTCACTGTGACACACTCACTGTGACACACTGTGACACACTGTGACACTCTCACTGTGACACACTCACTGTGACACTCTCACTGTGACACACTCACTGTGACACACTGTGACACTCTCACTGTGACACACTCACTGTGACACACTCACTGTGACACACTGTGACACACTGTGACACACTCACTGTGACACACTCACTGTGACACACTCACTGTGACACTCTCACTGTGACACACTGTGACACTCTCACTGTGACACACTCACTGTGACACTCTCACTGTGACACTCTCACTGTGACACACTGTGACACTCTCACTGTGACACACTGTGACATACTCACTGTGACACACTCACTGTGACACACTGTGACACACTCACTGTGACACACTCACTGTGACACTCTCACTGTGACACTCTCACTGTGACACACTCACTGTGACACACTGTGACACACTCACTGTGACACACTCACTGTGACACACTCACTGTGACACACTGTGACACACTCACTGTGACACTCTCACTGTGACACACTCACTGTGACTCACTGTGACACACTGTGACACACTGTGACACACTCACTGTGACACACTCACTGTGACACACTCACTGTGACACACTCACTGTGACACACTGTGACACACTCACTGTGACACACTCACTGTGACACTCTCACTGTGACACTCTCACTGTGACACACTGTGACACACTCACTGTGACACACTCACTGTGACACACTGTGACACACTCACTGTGACACTCTCACTGTGACACACTCACTGTGACACACTGTGACACTCTCACTGTGACACTCTCACTGTGACACTCTCACTGTGACACACTGTGACACTCTCACTGTGACACACTCACTGTGACACTCTCACTGTGACACTCTCACTGTGACACACTCACTGTGACACTCTCACTGTGACACACTGTGACACACTCACTGTGACAATCTCACTGTGACACACTGTGACACACTCACTGTGACACACTCACTGTGACACACTCACTGTGACACTCTCACTGTGACACACTCACTGTGACACACTGTGACACTCTCACTGTGACACACTCACTGTGACACTCTCACTGTGACACACTCACTGTGACACACTCACTGTGACACACTCACTGTGACACACTGTGACACACTCACTGTGACACACTGTGACACACTCACTGTGACACACTCACTGTGACACACTCACTGTGACACACTCACTGTGACACACTGTGACACACTCACTGTGACACACTCACTGTGACACACTGTGACACACTGTGACACACTCACTGTGACACACTGTGACACACTGTGACACACTGTGACACTCTCACTGTGACACACTCACTGTGACACACTCACTGTGACACACTCACTGTGACACACTCACTGTGACACACTCACTGTGACACACTGTGACACACTCACTGTGACACACTCACTGTGACACACTGTGACACACTGTGACACACTCACTGTGACACACTGTGACACACTGTGACACTCTCACTGTGACACACTCACTGTGACACACTGTGACACTCTCACTGTGACACACTCACTGTGACACTCTCACTGTGACACTCTCACTGTGACACACTCACTGTGACACTCTCACTGTGACACACTCACTGTGACACACTCACTGTGACACACTCACTGTGACACTCTCACTGTGACACACTCACTGTGACACACTGTGACACACTCACTGTGACACACTGTGACACACTCACTGTGACACACTCACTGTGACACTCTCACTGTGACACACTCACTGTGACACTCTCACTGTGACACTCTCACTGTGACACACTCACTGTGACACTCTCACTGTGACACACTCACTGTGACACACTCACTGTAACACACTCACTGTGACACTCTCACTGTGACACTCTCACTGTGACACACTCACTGTGACACACTGTGACACACTCACTGTGACACTCTCACTGTGACACTCTCACTGTGACACACTCACTGTGACACTCTCACTGTGACACACTCACTGTGACACACTCACTGTGACACACTGTGACACACTGTGACACACTCACTGTGACACACTGTGACACACTCACTGTGACACACTCACTGTGACACACTCACTGTGACACACTCACTGTGACACACTGACACACTCACTGTGACACACTGTGACACTCTCACTGTGACACACTCACTGTGACACTCTCACTGTGACACACTCACTGTGACACACTGTGACACACTCACTGTGACACACTGTGACACACTCACTGTGACACTCTCACTGTGACACACTCACTGTGACACTCTCACTGTGACACACTGTGACACACTCACTGTGACACACTCACTGTGACACTCTCACTGTGACACACTCACTGTGACACACTCACTGTGACACTCTCACTGTGACACACTCACTGTGACACACTGTGACACACTCACTGTGACACTCTCACTGTAACACACTCACTGTGACACTCTCACTGTGACACTCTCACTGTGACACACTCACTGTGACACACTGTGACACACTCACTGTGACACTCTCACTGTGACACTCTCACTGTGACACACTCACTGTGACACTCTCACTGTGACACTCTCACTGTGACACACTCACTGTGACACACTCACTGTGACACACTCACTGTGACACACTCACTGTGACACACTCACTGTGACACACTCACTGTGACACTCTCACTGTGACACACTCACTGTGACACTCTCACTGTGACTCACTGTGACACTCTCACTGTGACACACTGTGACACACTGTGACACTCTCATTGTGACACACTGTGACACTCTCACTGTGACACACTGTGACACACTCACTGTGACACACTGTGACACTCTCACTGTGACACACTCACTGTGACACACTCACTGTGACACACTGTAACACACTCACTGTGACACACTCACTGTGACACACTGTGACACACTCACTGTGACACACTGTGACACACTCACTGTGACACACTCACTGTGACACACTCACTGTGACACACTCACTGTGACACACTGTGACACACTCACTGTGACACACTCACTGTGACACACTGTGACACACTCACTGTGACACACTCACTGTGACACTCTCACTGTGACACTCTCACTGTGACACACTGTGACACACTCACTGTGACACACTCACTGTGACACTCTCACTGTGACACTCTCACTGTGACACACTGTGACACACTCACTGTGACACACTGTGACACACTCACTGTGACACACTGTGACACTCTCACTGTGACACACTCACTGTGACACACTGTGACACACTGTGACACACTCACTGTGACACACTCACTGTGACACTCTCACTGTGACACTCTCACTGTGACACACTGTGACACACTCACTGTGACACACTCACTGTGACACACTCACTGTGACACTCTCACTGTGACACACTCACTGTGACACTCTCACTGTGACACACTCACTGTGACACTCTCACTGTGACACACTGTGACACACTCACTGTGACACACTCACTGTGACACACTCACTGTGACACACTCACTGTGACACTCTCACTGTGACACACTGTGACACACTCACTGTGACACACTGTGACACACTCACTGTGACACACTGTAACACTCTCACTGTGACACACTCACTGTGACACACTCACTGTGACACACTCACTGTGACACACTGTGACACACTCACTGTGACACACTCACTGTGACACACTCACTGTGACACACTGTGACACTCTCACTGTGACACACTGTGACACACTGTGACACACTCACTGTGACACACTCACTGTGACACTCTCACTGTGACACACTGTGACACTCTCACTGTGACACTCTCACTGTGACACTCTCACTGTGACACACTGTGACACACTCACTGTGACACACTCACTGTGACACACTCACTGTGACACACTGTGACACTCTCACTGTGACACTCTCACTGTGACACTCTCACTGTGACACTCTCACTGTGACACACTGTGACACACTCACTGTGACACACTCACTGTGACACACTGTGACACACTCACTGTGACACACTGTGACACTCTCACTGTGACACACTCACTGTGACACTCTCACTGTGACACACTGTGACACACTGTGACACACTCACTGTGACACACTGTGACACACTCACTGTGACACACTGTGACACACTGTGACACACTCACTGTGACACACTCACTGTGACACACTCACTGTGACACACTGTGACACACTGTGACACACTCACTGTGACACACTCACTGTGACACTCTCACTGTGACACTCTCACTGTGACACACTGTGACACACTCACTGTGACACACTCACTGTGACACTCTCACTGTGACACACTCACTGTGACACACTGTGACACACTCACTGTGACACACTCACTGTGACACACTGTGACACACTGTGACACACTGTGACACACTCACTGTGACACACTCACTGTGACACACTCACTGTGACACACTCACTGTGACACTCTCACTGTGACACACTGTGACACACTCACTGTGACACTCTCACTGTGACACTCTCACTGTGACACACTCACTGTGACACACTGTGACACACTGTGACACTCTCACTGTGACACACTGTGACACACTCACTGTGACACACTCACTGTGACACTCTCACTGTGACACTCTCACTGTGACACACTGTGACACACTGTGACACTCTCACTGTGACACTCTCACTGTGACACACTGTGACACACTCACTGTGACACACTCACTGTGACACACTCACTGTGACACACTGTGACACACTCACTGTGACACTCTCACTGTGACACTCTCACTGTGACACACTGTGACACACTCACTGTGACACACTCACTGTGACACTCTCACTGTGACACACTGTGACACTCTCACTGTGACACACTGTGACACACTGTGACACACTCACTGTGACACACTCACTGTGACACTCTCACTGTGACACACTCACTGTGACACTCTCACTGTGACACACTGTGACACTCTCACTGTGACACTCTCACTGTGACACTCTCACTGTGACACACTGTGACACACTCACTGTGACACACTCACTGTGACACACTCACTGTGACACACTGTGACACTCTCACTGTGACACTCTCACTGTGACACTCTCACTGTGACACTCTCACTGTGACACACTGTGACACACTCACTGTGACACACTCACTGTGACACACTGTGACACACTCACTGTGACACACTGTGACACACTGTGACACACTCACTGTGACACACTCACTGTGACACACTCACTGTGACACACTGTGACACACTGTGACACACTCACTGTGACACACTCACTGTGACACACTCACTGTGACACACTCACTGTGACACACTGTGACACTCTCACTGTGACACACTCACTGTGACACACTCACTGTGACACACTGTGACACACTGTGACACACTCACTGTGACACACTCACTGTGACACTCTCACTGTGACACTCTCACTGTGACACACTGTGACACACTCACTGTGACACTCACACACTGTGACACACTCACTGTGACACACTGTGACACACTCACTGTGACACACTCACTGTGACACACTCACTGTGACACACTCACTGTGACACACTCACTGTGACACTCTCACTGTGACACACTGTGACACACACACTGTGACACACTCACTGTGACACACTCACTGTGACACACTGTGACACTCTCACTGTGACACACTCACTGTGACACACTGTGACACTCTCACTGTGACACACTCACTGTGACACACTGTGACACACTCACTGTGACACTCTCACTGTGACACTCTCACTGTGACACTCTCACTGTGACACACTCACTGTGACACACTCACTGTGACACACTCACTGTGACTCACTGTGACACTCTCACTGTGACACTCTCACTGTGACACACTGTGACACACTCACTGTGACACACTCACTGTGACACTCTCACTGTGACACACTGTGACACACTCACTGTGACACTCTCACTGTGACACTCTCACTGTGACACACTGTGACACACTCACTGTGACACACTCACTGTGACTCACTGTGACACTCTCACTGTGACACACTCACTGTGACACTCTCACTGTGACACACTGTGACACTCTCACTGTGACACACTCACTGTGACACACTGTGACACACTCACTGTGACACACTCACTGTGACTCACTGTGACACTCTCACTGTGACACACTCACTGTGACACACTCACTGTGACTCACTGTGACACTCTCACTGTGACACACTCACTGTGACACTCTCACTGTGACACACTGTGACACTCTCACTGTGACACACTCACTGTGACACACTGTGACACTCTCACTGTGACACACTCACTGTGACACTCTCACTGTGACACTCTCACTGTGACACACTGTGACACTCTCACTGTGACACACTCACTGTGACACTCTCACTGTGACACTCTCACTGTGACTCACTGTGACACACTGTGACACACTCACTGTGACACACTCACTGTGACACTCTCACTGTGACTCACTGTGACACTCTCACTGTGACACTCTCACTGTGACACTCTCACTGTGACACACTGTGACACACTCACTGTGACACACTCACTGTGACACTCTCACTGTGACACACTGTGACACACTCACTGTGACACACTGTGACACACTCACTGTGACACTCTCACTGTGACACACTCACTGTGACACACTCACTGTGACACTCTCACTGTGACACACTGTGACACACTCACTGTGACACACTGTGACACACTCACTGTGACACACTCTTACACACTTACACTTACACACTCACACACTGACACACTCACACACACACACACTCTCACTCACTTACACACTTACACACACACACTTACATACTCTGACACACTCACACGTACACACTGACACACTGACACACTCACACTCACTCACACTTACACACTGACACACTCACATACTGACACACTGACACACTCACACTGACACACTGACACTCACACTGACACACTCACACTGACACAATCACACATACACACTGACACACACACTGACACACACACTGACACACTCACACACACTGACACACACACACTCACACTCACTCACACTTACACACTCACACACACACTGATACACTGACACACTGACACACTGACACACTCACACACTGACACACTCACACACTGACACACTCACACTCACTCACACACACACATACACACACTTACACACTCTGTGACACTCTCACTGTGACACACTGTGACACACTCACTGTGACTCACTCACTGTGACACACTGTGACACTCTCACTGTGACACACTCACTGTGACACACTGTGACACACTCACTGTGACACACTCACTGTGACACTCTCACTGTGACACACTGTGACACTCTCACTGTGACACACTCACTGTGACACACTGTGACACACTGTGACACACTCACTGTGACACACTGTGACACACTCACTGTGACACACTCACTGTGACACACTCACTGTGACACACTCACTGTGACACACTGACACACTCACTGTGACACACTGTGACACTCTCACTGTGACACACTCACTGTGACACTCTCACTGTGACACACTCACTGTGACACTCTCACTGTGACACTCTCACTGTGACACACTGTGACACTCTCACTGTGACACACTCACTGTGACACACTGTGACACACTGTGACACACTCACTGTGACACACTCACTGTGACACACTCACTGTGACACACTCACTGTGACACACTGACACACTCACTGTGACACACTGTGACACTCTCACTGTGACACACTCACTGTGACACTCTCACTGTGACACTCTCACTGTGACACACTCACTGTGACACTCTCACTGTGACACTCTCACTGTGACACTCTCACTGTGACACACTCACTGTGACACTCTCACTGTGACACACTCACTGTGACACTCTCACTGTGACACTCTCACTGTGACACACTGTGACACACTGTGACACACTGTGACACTCTCACTGTGACACACTGTGACACACTCACTGTGACACACTGACACACTCACTGTGACACACTGTGACACACTCACTGTGACACTCTCACTGTGACACACTCACTGTGACACTCTCACTGTGACACACTGTGACACACTCACTGTGACACACTGTGACACTCTCACTGTGACACACTCACTGTGACACACTCACTGTGACACACTGTGACACACTCACTGTGACACTCTCACTGTGACACACTCACTGTGACACACCCACTGTGACACTCTCACTGTGACACACTCACTGTGACACACTGTGACACACTCACTGTGACACTCTCACTGTGACACACTCACTGTGACACACTGTGACACACTGTGACACACTCACTGTGACACACTCACTGTGACACACTGTAACACACTCACTGTGACACACTGTGACACACTCACTGTGACACACTCACTGTGACACACTGTGACACACTCACTGTGACACACTGTGACACACTCACTGTGACACTCTCACTGTGACACACTCACTGTGACACTCTCACTGTGACACACTGTGACACACTCACTGTGACACACTGTGACACTCTCACTGTGACACACTCACTGTGACACACTCACTGTGACACACTGTGACACACTCACTGTGACACTCTCACTGTGACACTCTCACTGTGACACTCTCACTGTGACACACTGTGACACACTCACTGTGACACACTCACTGTGACACACTCACTGTGACACACTGTGACACACTGTGACACACTCACTGTGACACACTGTGACACACTGTGACACACTCACTGTGACACACTGTGACACACTGTGACACACTCACTGTGACACACTCACTGTGACACACTCACTGTGACACACTGTGACACACTGTGACACACTCACTGTGACACTCTCACTGTGACACACTGTGACACTCTCACTGTGACACTCTCACTGTGACACACTGTGACACAATCACTGTGACACTCTCACTGTGACACTCTCACTGTGACACACTCACTGTGACACTCTCACTGTGACACTCTCACTGTGACACACTCACTGTGACACTCTCACTGTGACACACTGTGACACACTCACTGTGACACACTGTGACACACTCACTGTGACACACTGTGACACACTGTGACACACTCACTGTGACACACTGTGACACACTGTGACACACTCACTGTGACACTCTCACTGTGACACACTCACTGTGACACTCTCACTGTGACACACTGTGACACACTCACTGTGACACTCTCACTGTGACACACTCACTGTGACACTCTCACTGTGACACACTGTGACACACTCACTGTGACACTCTCACTGTGACACTCTCACTGTGACACACTCACTGTGACACACTGTGACACACTGTGACACTCTCACTGTGACACACTGTGACACACTCACTGTGACACACTCACTGTGACACTCTCACTGTGACACACTCACTGTGACACTCTCACTGTGACACACTGTGACACTCTCACTGTGACACACTCACTGTGACACACTGTGACACACTCACTGTGACACACTGTGACACACTCACTGTGACACACTCACTGTGACACACTCACTGTGACACACTGTGACACACTCACTGTGACACTCTCACTGTGACACACTCACTGTGACACACTGTGACACACTCACTGTGACACACTCACTGTGACACACTGTGACACACTCACTGTGACACACTCACTGTGACACTCTCACTGTGACACTCTCACTGTGACACACTCACTGTGACACACTGTGACACACTCACTGTGACACACTCACTGTGACACTCTCACTGTGACACACTCACTGTGACACTCTCACTGTGACACTCTCACTGTGACACACTCACTGTGACACTCTCACTGTGACACACTCACTGTGACACACCCACTGTGACACACTCACTGTGACACACTGTGACACACTCACTGTGACACTCTCACTGTGACACACTCACTGTGACACTCTCACTGTGACACTCTCACTGTGACACACTCACTGTGACACTCTCACTGTGACACACTGTGACACACTCACTGTGACACTCTCACTGTGACACACTGTGACACACTCACTGTGACACTCTCACTGTGACACACTCACTGTGACACACTCACTGTGACACTCTCACTGTGACACACTCACTGTGACACACTCACTGTGACACACTCACTGTGACACACTGTGACACACTCACTGTGACACACTCACACACTCACACTTACACACTGACACACTCACACTGACACACTCACACACACTCACACTTACACACTCACACACTCACACACTGACACACTGACACACTCACACTGACACACTGACACTCACACTGACACTCACACTGACACACTCACACTTACACACTGACACACTCACTCACACTTACACACTGACACACTCACACACTGACACACTGACACACTCACACTGACACACTCACACTCACACTGACATACTCACACTGACACAATCACACTGACACACTCACACTGACACACTCACACTGACATACTCACACTGACACAATCACACTGACACACTCACACTGACACACTCACACTGACACACTGACACTCACACTGACATACTCACACTGACACAATCACACTGACACACTGACACACACACTGACACACTGACACACTCACACTGACACACTCACACTGACACACTCACACTTACACACTGACACACTGACACACTCACACTGACACACTCACACTCACTCACACTTACACACTGACACACTCACACACTCACACACTGACACACTCACACTGACACACTGACACACTCACACTGACACACTCACACTGACACACTCACACTGACACACTGACACACTCACACTTACACACTGACACACTGACACACTGACACACTCACACTGACACACTCACACTCACTCACACTTACACACTGACACACTCATACACTGACACACTCACACTGACACACTGACACACTCACACTGACACACTCACACCGACACACTCACACTGACACACTGACACACACACTGACACACTCACACACACTTACACACTGACACACACACTGACACACTGACACACTGACACACACTTACACACTCACACTTACACACTGACACACTGACACACTCACACACACACATACACACTCACACACACACACTGACACACTGACACACTCTTACACACTCACACTTACACACTTACACACTGACACACTGACACACTCACACTGACACACTCACACTCACAACAACCGCCATTCGCCACTAAGTGGCGGTGACGTCACCACGACGCTTGTGCCAGGCTATGTGCACCCTGAGGCCACGTGAAGTGTCGAACGCCCGCTGGCAGGAGGTCACGGGGCAGACCCAGGTGCCACGGGTCGACTGACTGAGATGACTGGCTGATGCACCACCTGTGCCCCCTACTGTGCCAACCTGCTGTGCTTTAGCCACCCGGCGCTCCGCTCGCTGTTGTGAGCGTCGCTCCTCCGCCCTCCGTTGTTGTTGGAGGGCGACTGCCTCCAACTGCCCAGTAGCATCCTTCACGAGCCTCCTCCACAGAGGCCGATCTTGACACCGCTGGTACCAGTCATCGGCAAGTCCACTCAGCTCCACGTCCTCCTGTACCACGTCACTCCATCTCTTCTCTAGCCCGTGCCGCGCCCGCTTAGCCCCCTCAATCCGGCCGAACAAAAGCTGTTTCGGCATGCGGTGGCTGGGCATGCGGGCTACATGACCCAGCCATCGCAGCCTTGCCTGCCGGAGGAGCTCACCGATGGGACCCTGCCCAGATCTTTCAAGGATTTGTGAGCTCCTCACACAATCCAGTCTGGTTAAACCCAGGATGGATCGTAGGCAGGTCAGCCTAAATGTTTCTAACCGGCGAAGATGTTCCATTAGGGGGGTCCACGTTTCGCAAGCGTAGAGAAGGGAGGGAATGACCGTGGCCGAGAAGACCTGAAGCTTAGTGCGGAGCGACAGACCAGGTAGCTTCCACACAGCGTTACGCAACCGATGAAAAGATATTGCCGCTCGACTGATTCGGAGTGAGACCTCTGCTGTTAAACTGGAGCCAGTCATAAGCACACTGCCCAGGTATGGGAAACTCTCCACTCTCTCCACAACTGCCCCATCACCGATTGGGAGTTGTGGGGGTGGAGTGTCCGATGGTACAAAATACCCAGGCAGGTGCTTAGTTTTGGTGGGGCTGATGGTAAGGCCCCACCTCTTAGTGGCACGCTCCAGTCTCAGCAGCAGCGTCTCCAACTCCTCCTCTGACTGAGCAGCTATTACCAAGTCATCAGCATACATAACGTGGTTGAGCAATAGGGAGCCATCCCTTGACCGCACCCGGGCATCGATTAGCCTCCCATTATATCTGTACCATATGGAGATTCCCCCGGTACAGCTATTGAAGGCTTCACGAACTACGTGGTCAAAATAGATGTTAAATAATGTGGGAGCCAGAGGACATCCCTGTCGCACCCCAAGGTGTACAGGGAATGGCTCTGACTCCCGGCCACGTAGTTTTACCCGGGCCCGCTCACCATCATGAAGGTCCTTAATGATCGTGAGCAGAGGGTCAGGTACTCCAAAAGCACGAAGAACGACCCAGAGCCCAGGCCTACTGATGGTATCATAGGCCTTGACCAGGTCAATAAAGCAGAGATGTAGGTCTTGTTGGAATTCCCTACACCTCTGCTGTAGCAGACGGACAGAAAATATGGCATCTGTGCAGGACCGCCCTTTCCTGAAACCGCATTGGGGCTCCGCAAGCCTCTCCTCAGCGTGCCTGGCAAGGCGATGCTGAATAATCCTTGCCAGGACCTTTCCCGGCACACTGAGGAGTGAGATGCCCCTGTAGTTGTTACAGTCTGTGCGGTCCCCCTTCTTAAAAAGGGGGACCACCAGGGCATCCTTCCAATCCTGCGGAACCCGTCCAGTGGTCCAGACTGTTGTTATGATGTCATATAGGGCAGTCTGTGCACAAACGCCACCCTCCCTCAGCATTTCGCTTGGGAGATCATCTCTGCCCGCTGCCTTTCCTGGTCTCAGACTCCGTATCGCCTTCAATACTTCCTCAGCAGATGGCACCTCAGCCAGCCACTCACAGGGGGTGACTTCATCCAATATTTGAGGCACCGCAGCCTCAGCAGGGTCATCCTCACTTTGTGCCACGATGTTTTCCTGGCTGTGGGATTTTCCCTCCCCCAGGACCTCACAGAAATGCTCAGCAAATCTGCGAACCTGTTCCTGGGGGTCGGAAATTGGATCACCGTTTTTTCCCCTAATGATGGTAATAGGTGTGGCGCTGCAGGTTACTTTTTTGATGGAGTTAAATAGCGATTTGTGATCACGGGCCACTGAGGCAGACTCCATCTCCTCAGCAACCCGCGACCACCACCCATCCTTGCAGCGCCTCACGGCTCTCCGAACCTCCGAGCGAAGGCTGCGGTAAGCCTCCTCATTCTCTGACGTGGGATTCTGTAGCCGATGACAGTGGGCCTGTCGCTTTTTCTCAACCATCCTGAACAACTCCTCTGTCATCCAGGGTGTCTGGGGAGGTCTGGACCGCGTACCCAAAGCAGCCATTGCAGCTGCATGAGTCACAGTCCTAAACCTCGCCCATTTACCCTCGACATCAGGAGGAGTCGGGGACGATGCCAATCCCAGCCGCAAGCGATGATGAAATTCTCGCTTGCAACTTTCATCAGATAACTGAGACCAGGCCACTTTAGGTTGGAATGGGGTCCTGGGTGTACACCCACCACCGGAGTGGAAGAATGGCAGGCGCATCTTACAGATGACTAGTCGATGGTCAGAGGGCAGATCAGCTCCACGGTAGGTCCTGGTGTCAAGGACATGGGCTCGCATTCGCTGGTCCGTCACTATGTAGTCCAGCAGATGTTCTTGCTTGGACCCGGCATGCATCCATGATGTTGTGTGGATGCGCCGATGCCGGAACAGCGTGTTGGTAATTACAAGCCCATGGGCTGCACAAAAATCTAGCAGCCTCCTACCGTTGTTATTGAGCTGATCTGGCCCATGCCCTCCAATCACTCCAGACCAGGTGCCAGTATCATGACCAACTCGGGCATTGAAGTCACCCAACATGATGACTCTATCCCGAGGGGCCACTTTAGCCAGCACCTGTGACAGGAGGTCATAGAAGGCATCTGACTCATCGGCTTTGCCTGCATCCCTCCACGGATGTTCATCTTCGGTGGGGGCATAAGTAACCACGACCACCATTCCTCGCCTCCGGTTGATGGGAAGGCGAGCCCAAAGTAGCCTGGGGCTTACAGCTTCCCACACCTCACCGCCACGCTCCCACGCCCCCTTCATTCTTTTGTTCAAAAGAAGACCCACACCCTGTTGTTTGGCAGTCTGCTGCCCCGAGTAGAGGACTGTCCACCCCTCATGGTGGCAGGAGCCAGAGCCGGTCCACCGGACCTCCTGAATGCCGCATAGATCCATGCGGTACCGGTCCAGCTCCCGACAGAGGAGTGGCAGCCTCTCCTCTGCAGTGAGCGTTCGAACATTCCACGTGGCCACCCGTAGTGGCTTTTCGTTGTTTCTGGAGTAGCCCCGAGGGTAGGTATTCAATCTCCTGGCTCCGCCAATTGGGGTTTGGCCAGGAGACGTCATAGACGCCTGGCCCCCCGGGGCCTCCGGCACAAGCTTAGTTGTTACATATTTCACTTTAATTCGTGGTTTTGTGGTAATTAATTGAAGGTGGAGGGGTTACCAGCCCCTCGCACCCGTCCAGAGCCCCCGTTTAGCCCCTGTGGTGGACACATATGCCATGAGGGGAGGAGCCAATCAAAATTGGAACTCCCCCCACAGCACTGTCCACGACAGAGTTGCCCGTCCGGCACCGCGAGGAGGTAGGGGGTTGTTTTGCCGGACACTCACTCACACTTACACACTGACACACTGACACACTCACACTGACACACTGACACACTCACACTGACACACTCACACTGACACACTCACACTCACACACTGACACACTCACACTGACACACTCACACTCACACACTGACACACTCACACTGACACACTCACACTCACTCACACACACACACTGACACACTGACACACACTTACACACTCACACTTACACACTTACACACTGACACACTGACACACTCACACTGACACACTCACACTCACTCACACTTACACACTGACACACTCTTACACACTCTTACACACTGACACACTCACACTTACACACTGACACACTGACACACACTTACACACACACACTGACACACTGACACACACTTACACACTCACACACACACTGATACACTGACACACTTACACACTTACACACTGACACACTTACACACTGACACACTCTTACACACTCTTACACACTGACACACTCACACTTACACACTGACACACTGACACACACTTACATACACACACTGACACACTGACACACACTTACACACTCACACACACACTGATACACTGACACACTTACACACTTACACACTGACACACTTACACACTGACACACTGACACACTCACACTGACACACACTTACACACTCACACTTACACACTGACACACTTACACACACTTACACACTTACACACTCACACACACTTACACACTGACACACTTACACACTCACACTTACACACTGACACACTGACACACACTGACACACTTACACACTGACACACTCACTCACACTGACACACTCACACACACACTGATACACTGACACACTGACACACTTTAACTCCACCCCCAGGTGATGTTGTCCGTGGCCCAGACTCTCGGCTCCTCAGTGACCTCGGGCGCCCTCCCTGGCGACTGGGACCTGGCCGAGTGGGGCGGCCGGAACGTCGACAATGACGGCCACCACCACCACCACCACCAGGAGGAGGAGGCCGTCTCGACGTCCCTGGCCATCTTGGGTCTGAGGGCCTCTGCTAGCGGCACCTTCATCTGTGAGGCCGCCTGGCAACAGGCTGGAGGCCTTCGGTTCCTCAAGCACACCGTGGAATTCACCGTCTTGTGTGAGTGGTGGTGGTGGTGGTGGTGATGGTGGTGGTGGTGGAGGTGGTGGTGGTGGTGGTGGTGGGGGTGGTGGTGATGGTGGTGGTGGTGGGGGTGGGTGGTGGTGGTGGTGATGGAGGTGGTGGTGGAGGTGGTGGTGATGGTGGTGGTGGTGGTAGTGGTTGATAGTGGAGATGGTGGTAGTGGTGATGGTGGTAGTGGTGGTGTTGGTGGTGGGGGTGGTGATGGTGGTGGTGGTGGTGGGGGTGGTGGTGGTGATGGTGGTGGGGCTGGTGGTGGTGGTGGGGGTGGTGGTGGTGGTGTAGTGGTGGTGGTGGTGGAGGTGGTGATGGTGGTGGTGGTGGTGATGGTGGTGGTGGTGGTGGGGGTGGTGATGGTGGTGGTGGTGGTGGTGGGTGGTGATGGTGGTGGTGGTGGGTGGTGATGGTGGTGGTGGTGGTGGAGGTGGAGGTGGTGATGGAGGTGGTGGAGGTGGAGGTGGTGGTGGTGGTGGTGATGGTGGTGGTGGTGGTGGTGATGGTGGTGGTGGAGGTGGTGGTGGTGGTGGAGGTGGTGATGGTGGTGGTGGTGGTGATGGTGGTGGTGGTGGTGGGGGTGGTGATGGTGGTGGTGGTGGTGGTGATGGTGGTGGTGGAGGGTGGTGGTGGTGAGGGTGGTGATGGTGGTGGTGGTGGTGGTGATGGTGGTGGTGGTGGTGATGGTGATGGTGGTGGTGGTGATGGTGGTGGTGGTGGTGATGGTGGTGGTGGTGGAGGTGGTGGTGGAGGTGGTGGTGGTGGTGGTGGTGGTGGTGATGGTGGTGGTGGTGGTGGTGATGGTGGTGGTGGTGGTGGTGATGGTGGTGGTGATGGTGGGGGTGGTGGTGGTGGTAGTGGTGGTGGTGGGTGGTGGTGGTAGTGGTGATGGTGGTGGTGATGGTGGTGGTGGTGGTGGTGATGGTGGTGGTGGTGTAGTGGTGGTGGGGATGGTGGTGGTGGTGATGGTGGTGGTGGTGGTGATGGTGGTGGTGATGGTGGTGGTGGGAGTGATGGTGGTGGTGATGGTGGTGGTGGTGGTGGGGGTGGTGGTGGTGGTGGTGATGGTGGTGGTGGGGGTGGTGGTGGTGGTGGTGGTGGTGATGGTGGTGAGGGTGGTGGTGGTGGAGGTGGTGGTGGTGGTGGAGGTGGGGGTGGGAGGGGTGGTGGTGGTGGTGGTGGTGATGGTGGTGGTGGTGGTGATGGTGGGTGGTGGTGGTGGTGGTAGTGGTGGGTGGTGGTGGTAGTGGTGATGGTGGTGGTGTAGTGGTGGTGGAGGTGGTGATGGTGGTGATGGTGGTGATGGTGGTGGTGGTGGGGGTGGTGATGGTGGTGGTGGTGGTAGTGGTGGTGGTGATGGTGGTGGTGGTGGAGGTGGTGGTGATGGTGGTGGTGGGTGGTGGTGGTGGTGGTGGTGGGGGTGGTGGTGGTGGTGATGGTGGTGGTGGTGGTGGGTGGTGGTGGTGGTGGTGGTGGTGGGGGTGGTGGTGGGGGTGGTGGTGGTGGTGGTGATGGTGGTGGTGGTGGTGATGGTGGTGGTGGGTGGTGATGGTGATGGTGGTGATGGTGGTGATGGTGGTGGTGGGTGGTGATGGTGGTGGTGATGGTGGTGATGGTGGTGGTGGTGGTGGTGATGGTGGTGGTGGAGGTGGAGGTGGTGGTGGTGGTGGTGATGGTGGTGGTGGTGGTGGTGATGGTGGTGGTGGTGGTGGAGGTGGAGGTGGTGATGGAGGTGGTGGAGGTGGAGGTGGTGGTGGTGGTGGTGATGGTGGTGGTGGTGGTGGGGGTGGTGATGGTGGTGGTGGTGGTGGTGGTGGTGGGTGGTGATGGTGGTGGTGGTGGGTGGTGATGGTGGTGGTGGTGGTGGAGGTGGAGGTGGTGATGGAGGTGGTGGAGGTGGAGGTGGTGGTGGTGGTGGTGATGGTGGTGGTGGTGGTGGTGATGGTGGTGGTGGAGGTGGTGGTGGTGGTGGAGGTGGTGATGGTGGTGGTGGTGGTGATGGTGGTGGTGGTGGTGGGGGTGGTGATGGTGGTGGTGGTGGTGGTGATGGTGGTGGTGGAGGGTGGTGGTGGTGAGGGTGGTGATGGTGGTGGTGGTGGTGGTGATGGTGGTGGTGGTGGTGATGGTGATGGTGGTGGTGGTGATGGTGGTGGTGGTGGTGATGGTGGTGGTGGTGGAGGTGGTGGTGGAGGTGGTGGTGGTGGTGGTGGTGGTGGTGATGGTGGTGGTGGTGGTGGTGATGGTGGTGGTGGTGGTGGTGATGGTGGTGGTGATGGTGGGGGTGGTGGTGGTGGTAGTGGTGGTGGTGGGTGGTGGTGGTAGTGGTGATGGTGGTGGTGATGGTGGTGGTGGTGGTGGTGATGGTGGTGGTGGTGTAGTGGTGGTGGGGATGGTGGTGGTGGTGATGGTGGTGGTGGTGGTGATGGTGATGGTGGTGGTGGTGGTGGGGGTGGTGGTGGTGGTGGTGATGATGGTGGTGGGGGTGGTGGTGGTGGTGGTGGGGGTGGTGGTGGTGGTGGTGATGGTGGTGGTGGGGGTGGTGGTGGTGGTGGTGATGATGGTGGTGGGGGTGGTGGTGGTGGTGGTGGTGGTGGGGGTGGTGGTGGTGATGGTGGTGGTGGTGGTGGGGGTGGTGGTGGTGGTGGTGATGGTGGTGGTGGGGGTGGTGGTGGTGGTGGTGGTGGTGATGGTGGTGGTGGTGGTGGTGGTGGTGGAGGTGGGGGTGGGAGGGGGTGGTGGTGGTGGTGGTGATGGTGGTGGTGGTGGTGATGGTGGGTGGTGGTGGTGGTGGTAGTGGTGGGTGGTGGTGGTAGTGGTGATGGTGGTGGTGTAGTGGTGGTGGAGGTGGTGATGGTGGTGATGGTGGTGATGGTGGTGGTGGTGGGGGTGGTGATGGTGGTGGTGGTGGTGGGGGTGGTGGTGGGGGTGGTGGTGGTGGTGGTGATGGTGGTGGTGGTGGTGATGGTGATGGTGGTGATGGTGGTGATGGTGGTGGTGGGTGGTGATGGTGGTGGTGGTGATGGTGGTGATGGTGGTGGTGGTGGTGATGGTGGTGGTGATGGTGGTGGTGGTGATGGTGGTGGTGGTGGTGATGGTGGTGATGGTGGTGGTGGTGATGGTGGTAGTGGTTGATGGTGGTAGTGGTTGATAGTGGAGATGGTGGTAGTGGTGATGGTGATGGTAGTGGTGGTGGTGGTGGGTGGTGGAGGTGGTGGTGATGGTGGTGGTGGTGGTGGTGGTGGGTGGTGGAGGTGGTGAGGGTGGTGGGGGTGGTGGTGGTGGTGAGGGTGGTGGTGGTGGTGGTGGTGGGGGTGGTGGTGGTGGTGGTGGTGGTGGAGGTGGTGGTGATGGTGGTGGTGGGTGGTGGTGGTGGTGGTGGTGGGGGTGGTGGTGGTGGTGATGGTGGTGGTGGTGGTGGGTGGTGGTGGTGGTGGTGGTGGGGGTGGTGGTGGGGGTGGTGGTGGTGGTGGTGGTGGTGGTGATGGTGGTGGTGGTGATGGTGGTGGTGGGTGGTGATGGTGATGGTGGTGATGGTGGTGATGGTGGTGGTGGGTGGTGATGGTGGTGGTGGAGGTGGAGGTGGTGGTGGTGGTGGTGATGGTGGTGGTGGTGATGGTGGTGGTGGTGGTGGTGGTGGTGATGGTGGTGGTGGTGGTGGTGGTGGTGGTGGTGGTGGTGATGGTGGTGATGGTGGTGATGGTGGTGGTGGTGGTGATGGTGGTGATGGTGGTGGTGGAGGTGGAGGTGGTGGTGGGGGTGGTGGTGGTGGTGGTGGTGGTGATGGTGGTGGAGGTGGTGGTGGGGGTGGTGGTGGTGGTGGTGGTGATGGTGGTGGTGGTGGTGGTGGGGGTGGTGGTGATGGTGGTGGTGGTGGTGATGGTGGTGGTGGTGGAGGTGGAGGTGGTGGTGGTGGGGGTGGTGATGGTGGTGGTGATGGTGGTGGTGGTGGTGGTGATGGTGGTGATGGTGGTGGTGGTGGTGGTGATGGTGGTGGTGGTGGTGATGGTGGTGGTGGTGGTGATGGTGGTGGTGGTGGTGGTGGGTGGGGGTGGTGGTGGTGGTGGTGGTGGTGGTGGTGGGGGGTGGTGGGGGTGGTGGTGGTGGGGGTGGTGATGGTGGTGGTGGTGGAGGTGGTGATGGTGGTGGTAGTGGTGGTGGTGGTGGTGGAGGTGGTGGTGATGGTGGTGGAGGTGGTGGTGGTGGTGGTGGTGGGGGTGGTGGGGGTGGTGGTGGTGGGGGTGGTGATGGTGGTGGTAGTCCAGCAAAAAACAACCCCCTACCTTTCGATTGAAAGCTTTTGTGACTGCGAGGATTCATCTTCTTTGGTTCTTTCGGTAAAGTCACCACCCACGTAGAATGAGGACAAAATAATAAATTGATAAAATAAAATAACGCGATAATATTCTCACGACGTTTCGGCCACAACACAAGCGGCCTTCATCAGGTGAAGGGGACGAGACTGTCTGGTAGGACAGCGCTGGAGTGAAAAAGCCACGTTCAGATCACGACCTTTAAGCTGTGTGAGAAGAAACAAAGCGCCTTGACAAAGGAATTAGCATATAATTTAGCATTGAAATAGCTGAGTGATTAGCTTGTGACTGGTCACAGAAATGGCTATGTTAAAGTTAAAGCATACACATCCACAGAGGCACCCCTTGACAAAGGAATTAGCATAGAATTTAGCATTGAAATGGCTGAGTGATTAGCTTGTGACTGGTCACAGAAATAGCCATGTTAAAGTCAAAGCATATACATCCACCGAGGCACCCCTTGACAAAGGAATTAGCATAGAATTTAGCATTGAAATAGTTAAGTTAAAGCATACACTTCCACAGAGGCACCTAGTACAAATCAAACAGGGGAATTTAGCATTGCAATAGCTGAGTGATTAGCTTGTAACTGGTCACAGAAATGGATATGTTAAAGTCAGAGCATACACATCTACAGAGGCACCTAGTACAAATCAGACAGGAGAATTTAGAACTGAAATGGCTGAGTGATTAGCTTGTGACCGGTCACAGAAATGGCTATGTTAAAGTTAAAGCATACACATCCACAGAGGCACCCCTTGACAAAGGAATTAGCATATAATTTAGCATTGAAATGGCTGAGTGATTAGCTTGTGACTGGTCACAGAAATGGCTATGTTAAAGTTAAAGCATACACATCCACAGAGACACCCCTTGACAAAGGAATTAGCATAGAATTTAGCATTGAAATAGCTGAGTGATTAGCTTGTGACTGGTCACAGAAAAGGATATGTTAAAGTCAGAGCATACACATTCACTGAGACACCTAGTACAAGTCAAACAGGAGAATTTAGCATTGAAATAACTGAGTGATTAGCTTGTAACTGGTCACAGAAATAGCTACGTTAAAGTCAGAGCATACACATTCACCGAGGCATTTAGTACAAATCAAACAGGCGAATTTAGCATTGAAATAACTGAGTGATTAGCTAGTGACTGGTCACAGAAATGGCTATGTTGAAGTCAAGGCCTACACATCTGAGCTATTCACAGTAACTGGGTATACAATACAATATATAATGTATACTATATAGTGAACCAATAAAAAACTAATATATAAATTACCTTAATGTTATCAATAAACTCTATATTCTCCAATCAGCTAAGCTACCAACAATAAGTCGTTATATATCACAATGCTATATGGCGAAAAAATGGGTGGATTCTTACCCTCAACTTTTGCACCACGGATAGCTACGGGCCCCGTTCAGACGGACGAGTTCATCCATGGTCGGAACAGAGGAGGGGGAGAGAGACAGCTGCGAGGCGCTGTTATACTCCATGTTGTAAACCATACCATTAACCGTGGTGTGAGAGGTATTAAGAGTCAATGCTGGCGAAAGAGCTGCGGTCTGAAGGTCATCGTAAAAATACAATTAATTAGGAACAGAAATGGTTTAAAACATCTTTCCAGTGGTTACTAAGCCTGAATCCATCTTCTCGGTTGAAATTGTCTCTGTGCTTGTATATGTGAATGGCCTCATGAACGAATCTCTCATGGTAGCCGGTTGGTTTGCAAAGAACCTCCGTCTTGGAGAAGTCAATGTCATGTGAGCCCACTGAATTATGACAGTGATCTGCCACGGCAGAGGAGTTCGTCCTACCGTGTTTCAAGTCTGCTTTGTGTTCGTGGATGCGGTCCGAGATATGTCGTTTGGTTTCTCCAATGTAGCTACTACCACAGAGGCACTTTAGTTTGTAAACGCCCGGGTACTGTATGTCTGGAACAGCATCCTTTACAGATAGAACTAAATCACGGATTTTATGTACTGTGTTGAATCGGACCTGGATCTTGTGTTTATTCAGGATTTTGGAGATCTTTTTAGTGACCCCTGCAATGTAGGGTAAGGTGATGGTTTTGAGTGGCTCCACAAGAGGATCCTTCTTCATGACTGGAGTGATGGCTTTGCGGATTGTGTAGTCGGAGTAGCCATTAGCCCTGAGAGCCTGGTGTACGTGCTTGAGTTCACTGGTAATGTGTTCCTGGTCGGAAATGCATTGGGCTCTATGGTATAGAGTCTTGATGAGGGAGTTCTTCTGGGATGGATGGTGGTGGGAATCCGGTTTCAAGTAAGCATCTGTATGGGTAGCTTTCCTATAGACAGAGTGGCTCATTGAACCATCATGTCTCCTTTTAATTAAGACATCCAAAAAGGGTAGTTTGCCATCTTTTTCGACCTCCATGGTAAATCTGATGGCTGGGTGTATGGAATTGATGTGGTCGCGGAATTGGTCTAGAGCAGGCTGGCCATGTGGCCAGATGACAAAGGTGTCATCAACGTACCTCTTCCATAAGGTTGGGGCATAGAGTGGCAGTCTGGATGGCGTCAGTCTCAAATTTCTCCATGAACACGTTGGCTACAACCGGAGATAGGGGGGAGCCCATTGGGGTGCCCTCAGTTTGTTTGTAGAAAGTTCCATTCCAGGTGAAGTATGTATTGGTTAAGCAATGTCTCACCAGGGGGGGGTACATCAGTATGCAGTCCTTGATGAACCAGGTCTTCAATGATAGCGATGGTGTCAGGTACCGGGACTTTGGTGAACAAGGACACCACATCAAAACTGACAAGCAGGTCGTCTGGGCACAGGGAAATGCCTTTGATTGTCGATACCAGGTGAGTAGAATTTAGTACCGCAGAGGTGGTTTTTCCCAGTGAAAGGTCGCAGTATATCAGCAAGAAAACGTGCCAGTTTGTAGGTGGGGGAGTTGATAGTAGAGACGATGGGACGAAGGGGTGTATCTTCTTTGTGTATCTTTGGAAGGCCATATAATCTTGTTGGTCTGGTAGCAGAGGGTTTCAACGAGAACTGTTTGATCTCATCAATTAATGCTGTTGAATCAGAGATGATTTTGTTCGTTTTGGTAACCAGGCTGTTGGTGGGATCTCTTTTTATTTTTGTATAGCTGCCATCGTTGAGTAGTTCTTGAATTTTGTTGTTATATTCTGGTGGTGATGGTGGTAGTGGTGGTAGTGTTGGTGGTAGTGGTGGTAGTGATGGTGGTAGTGAAGGTGGTGATGGTGGTGGTGGTGGTGATGATGATTGTGGTTATAGTGGTTGTGGTGGTTGTGGTGGTAGTGGTGATGGTTGTAGTGGTGGTTGTGGTGGTTATAGTGGTTGTGGTGGTTGTGGTGATGGTTGTAGTGGTGGTTGTGGTGGTTGTGGTGGTTGTGGTGGTAGTGGTGATGGTTGTAGTGGTGATGGTTGTAGTGGTGGTAGTGGTAGTGGTGATGGTTGTAGTGGTGGTTATAGTGGTTGTGGTGGTAGTGGTGATGGTTGTAGTGGTGGTTGTGGTGGTTATAGTGGTTGTGGTGGTAGTGGTGATGGTTGTAGTGGTGGTTGTGGTGGTTGTGGTGATGGTTGTAGTGGTGGTTGTGGTTGTGGTGATGGTTGTTATAGTGGTGATGGTTGTAGTGGTGGTTGTGGTGGTTGTGGTGATGGTTGTAGTGGTGGTTGTGGTGGTTGTGGTGGAAGTGGTGGTGGTTATAGTGGTTATAGTGGTTGTGGTGGTAGTGGTGGTGGTTGTGGTAGTGGTGATGGTTGTAGTGGTGGTTGTGGTGATGGTTGTAGTGGTGGTTGTGGTTGTGGTGATGGTTGTTATAGTGGTGATGGTTGTAGTGGTGGTTGTGGTGGTTGTGGTGATGGTTGTAGTGGTGGTTGTGGTGGTTGTGGTGGAAGTGGTGGTGGTTATAGTGGTTATAGTGGTTGTGGTGGTAGTGGTGGTGGTTGTGGTAGTGGTGATGGTTGTAGTGGTGGTTGTGGTGATGGTTGTAGTGGTGGTTGTGGTTGTGGTGATGGTTGTTATAGTGGTGATGGTTGTAGTGGTGGTTGTGGTGGTTGTGGTGATGGTTGTAGTGGTGATGGTTGTAGTGGTGGTTGTGGTGGTTATAGTGGTTGTGGTGGTTGTGGTGGTAGTGGTGATGGTTGTAGTGATGGTTGTAGTGGTGGTTGTGGTGGTTATAGTGGTTGTGGTGGTTGTGGTGATGGTGGTAGTTATAGTGGTTGTGGTGGTTGTAGTGGTGGTTGTGGTTATAGTGGTTTTGGTGGTTGTGGTGGTTGTGGTGGTTGTGGTGGTAGTGGTGGTGATGGTTGTGGTGATGGTTGTAGTGGTGGTTGTGGTGATGGTGGTGATGGTTGTAGTGGTGGTTGTGGTGGTTGTGGTGATGGTTGTAGTGGTGGTTGTGGTGGTTATAGTGGTTGTGGTGGTTGTGGTTGTGGTGATGAATCTCCCCCCCCCCCCCCCCCCCCCCCCCCAGTCCCTGTCCCACAGCCTGTGGTGTTTGTGGAGTCACGGACTCCCCGTGAGGGAGATGAAGTTCTGCTGCGTTGCTCCGTCGACTCGGGCTCGCTGCCCGTCGCGTTCTTCTGGACTCGGCTACGTGCCGGTGGTGGTGGTGGTGATGGTGGTGGTGGTGGCGGTGGTGGTGGTGGTGGTGGTGGTGGGGGTGGTGGTGGTGGTGGTGGGGGTGGTGATGGTGGGGGTGATGATGGTGGTGCGCAGTGGGTGGGTGAATTGGTCAGCATCACCACCACGAACTCACCATCGCCATCACCACGAACTCACCATCGCCACGAACTCACCATCACCATCACCACGAACTCACCTTCACCACGAACTCACCTTCACCATCACCACGAACTCACCATCACCACGAACTCACCTTCACCATCACCACGAACTCACCATCACCATCACCACGAACTCACCTTCACCACGGACTCACCTTCACCACGAACTCACCTTCACCACGAACTCACCTTCACCACGAACTCACCATCACCACGAACTCACCATCACCACGAACTCACCAGCACCACGAACTCACCATCACCATCACCACGAACTCACCTTCACCACGAACTCACCTTCACCACGAACTCACCATCACCATCACCACGAACTCACCTTCACCACGAACTCACCTTCACCATCACCACGAACTCACCATCACCATCACCACAAACTCACCATCACCACGAACTCACCATCACCACTAACTCACCTTCACCACGAACTCACCTTCACCATCACCACGAACTCACCATCACCATCACCACGAACTCACCTTCACCACGGACTCACCTTCACCACGAACTCACCTTCACCACGAACTCACCATCACCACGAACTCACCTTCACCATCACCACGAACTCACCATCACCACGAACTCACCTTCACCACGGACTCACCTTCACCACGAACTCACCTTCACCACGAACTCACCATCACCACGAACTCACCTTCACCATCACCACGAACTCACCTTCACCACGAACTCACCATCACCACGAACTCACCATCACCACGAACTCACCAGCACCACGAACTCACCATCACCATCACCACGAACTCACCTTCACCACGAACTCACCTTCACCACGAACTCACCATCACCATCACCACGAACTCACCTTCACCATCACCACGGACTCACCTTCACCACGAACTCACCTTCACCACGAACTCACCTTCACCACGAACTCACCATCACCACGAACTCACCTTCACCACGAACTCACCATCACCACGAACTCACCTTCACCATCACCACGGACTCACCTTCACCACGAACTCACCTTCACCACGAACTCACCATCACCTTCACCACGAACTCACCATCACCACGAACTCACCATCACTATCGCCACAAACTCACCTTCACCATCACCACGAACTCACCTTCACCACGAACTCACCATCACCACGAACTCACCTTCACCACGAACTCACCTTCACCACGAACTCACCTTCACCACGAACTCACCATTACGATCACCACGAACTCACCAGCACCATCACCACGAACTCACCATCACCATCACCACGAACTCACCTTCACCATCACCACGGACTCAACTTCACCACGAACTCACCTTCACCACGAACTCACCATCACCATCACCACGAACTCACCTTCACCACGAACTCACCATCACCATCACCACGAACTCACCTTCACCACGAACTCACCTTCACCACGAACTCACCAGCACCACGAACTCACCATCACCATCACCACGAACTCACCATCACCATCACCACGAACTCACCATCACCACGAACTCACCTTCACCATCACCACGAACTCACCATCACCATCACCACAAACTCACCATCACCACGAACTCACCATCACCACTAACTCACCTTCACCACGAACTCACCTTCACCATCACCACGAACTCACCATCACCATCACCACGAACTCACCTTCACCACGGACTCACCTTCACCACGAACTCACCTTCACCACGAACTCACCATCACCACGAACT
>NC_133747.1:7324321-7351821 GCF_048934315.1 Petromyzon marinus | reverse complement strand
GTGTCTGTGTGAGTGGGGTGTGTGTGTGTGTCTGTGTGTGTGTGTCTGTGTGTGTGTCTGTGTGTGTCTGCGTGTGTGTGTCTGTGTGTGTGTCTGTGTGTGTGTCTGTGTGTGTGTCTGTGTGTGTGTGTCTGTGTGTGTGTCTGTGTGTGTGTCTGTGTGTGTGTGTCTGTCTGTGTGTCTGTCTGTGTGTGTGTCTGTGTGTGTGTCTGTGTCTGTGTTTGAGTGACACCGCTCACAACGTCTTCAACAGCGTGGCCACAGAGACCCACAGAGACTCATAGAGACCCATAGAGACCCATAGAGACAAACAGAGACTCATAGAGACCCATAGAGACTCATAGAGACCCACAGAGACCCATAGAGACCAACAGAGACTCATAGAGACTCATAGAGACCCATAGAGACCCATAGAGACACACAGAGACTCACAGAGACCCACAGAGACCCACAGAGACCCATAGAGACTCATAGAGACCCATAGAGACTCATAGAGACCCACAGAGACTCATAGAGACCCACAGAGACCCACAGAGACTCATAGAGATTCATAGAGACCCACAGAGACCCATAGAGACCCACAGAGACTCATAGAGACCCATAGAGACTCATAGAGACCCACAGAGAATCATAGAGACCCACAGAGACTCATAGAGACCCACAGAGACTCATAGAGACCCACAGAGACCCACAGAGACTCATAGAGACCCATAGCGACCCACAGAGACCCATAGAGACCCACAGATACTCATAGAGACTCATAGAGACCCATAGAGACTCATAGAGACCCACAGAGACTCATAGAGACCCACAGAGACTTATAGAGACCCACAGAGACCCACAGAGACTCATAGAGACACACAGAGACTCATAGAGACACACAGAGACTCATAGAGACACACAGAGACTCATAGAGACCCACAGAGACCCATAGAGACCCACAGAGACCCATAGAGACCCACAGAGACTCATAGAGACACACAGAGACTCATAGAGACACACAGAGACTCATAGAGACACACAGAGACCCACAGAGACTCATAGAGACCCATAGAGACCTACAGAGACCCATAGAGACCCACAGATTCTCATAGAGACTCATAGAGACCCATAGAGACTCATAGAGACCCGCAGAGACCCACAGCGACTCATAGAGACCCATAGAGACCCACAGAAACCCACAGAGACCCATAGAGACCCATAGAGACCCATAGAGACACACAGAGACTCATAGAGACACACAGAGACTCATAGAGACACACAGAGACTCTTATAGACCCATAGAGACCCATAGAGACACACAGAGACTCATAGAGACACACAGAGACTCATAGAGACACACAGAGACTCATAGAGACCCATAGAGACCCATAGAGACACACAGAGACTCATAGAGACTCATAGAGACTCAAAGAGACCCAAAGAGACTCATAGAGACTCAAAGAGACCCACAGAGACCCACAGAGACCCATAGAGACTCATAGAGACCCACAGAGACACACAGAGACCCATAGAGACTCATAGAGACACACAGAGACTCATAGAGACCCACACAGACACACAGAGACTCATAGAGACCCATAGAGACTCATAGAGACCCACAGAGACCCACAGTGACACACAGAGACCCACAGACTCTCATAGAGACACACAGAGACCCATAGAGACACACAGAGACCCATAGAGACCCACAGAGACTCATAGAGACTCATAGAGACCCAAAGAGACTCATAGAGACCCACAGAGACACACAGAGACTCATAGAGACACACAGAGACACACAGAGACCCATAGAGACTCATAGAGATACACAGAGACACACAGAGACACACAGAGACCCACAGAGACCCACAGAGACTCATAGAGACCCACAGAGACCCACAGAGACTCATAGAGACTCACAGAGACTCATAGAGACTCACAGAGACTCACAGAGACTCATAGAGACTAATAGAGACCCACAGAGACCCAAAGAGACCCAAAGAGACTCATAGAGACCCAAAGAGACCCAAAGAGACTCATAGAGACCCACAGAGACCCACAGAGACTCATAGAGACCCACAGAGACCCACAGAGACTCATAGAGACCCATAGAGACCCATAGAGACCTACAGAGACCCATAGAGACCCAAAGAGACCCAAAGAGACTCATAGAGACCCACAGAGACCCACAGAGACCCAAAGAGACTCATAGAGACCCACAGAGACCCATAGAGACCCAAAGAGACTCATAGAGACCCACAGAGACCCACAGAGACCCATAGAGACCCATAGAGACCCACAGAGACCCATAGAGACCCACAGAGACCCACAGAGACCCACAGAGACCCACAGAGACTCATAGAGACCCAAAGAGACTCATAGAGACCCACAGAGACCCACAGAGACCCACAGAGACCCATAGAGACTCATAGAGACACACAGAGACCCACAGAGACTCATAGAGACTCATAGAGACCCACAGAGACACACAGAGACCCATAGAGACCCATAGAGACCCACAGAGACTCATAGAGACCCATAGAGACCCAAAGAGACTCATAGAGACCCACAGAGACCCATAGAGACTCATAGAGACCCACAGAGACCCAAAGAGACTCATAGAGACTCATAGAGACCCAAAGAGACCCAAAGAGACTCATAGAGACCCACAGAGACCCACAGAGACCCATAGAGACCCACAGAGACCCAAAGAGACTCATAGAGACCCACAGAGACCCATAGAGACCCAAAGAGACTCATAGAGACCCACAGAGACCCACAGAGACCCATAGAGACCCATAGAGACCCACAGAGACCCATAGAGACACACAGAGACCCATAGAGACTCATAGAGACCCACAGAGACCCACAGAGACCCACAGAGACCCATAGAGACTCATAGAGACACACAGAGACTCATAGAGACTCATAGAGACTCATAGAGACACACAGAGACCCATAGAGACTCATAGAGACACACAGAGACTCATAGAGACACACAGAGACCCAAAGAGACTCATAGAGACACACAGAGACCCAAAGAGACTCATAGAGACACACAGAGACCCAAAGAGACTCATAGAGACACACAGAGACTCATAGAGACTCATAGAGACACACAGAGACCCATAGAAACCCACAGAGACCCAAAGAGACTCATAGAGACACACAGAGACTCATAGAGACTCATAGAGACACACAGAGACCCATAGAAACCCACAGAGACCCAAAGAGACTCATAGAGACACACAGAGACTCATAGAGACCCATAGAAACCCACAGAGACCCAAAGAGACTCATAGAGACTCAAAGAGACCCACAGAGACCCAAAGAGACCCACAGAGACCCACAGAGACTCATAGAGACACATAGAGACTCATAGAGACCCAAAGAGACCCACAGAGACCCACAGAGACTCATAGAGACCCAAAGAGACTCATAGAGACTCAAAGAGACACACAGAGACTCATAGAGACACACAGAGACCCATAGAAACCCACAGAGACCCAAAGAGACTCATAGAGACACACAGAGACCCAAAGAGACTCATAGAGACACACAGAGACCCAAAGAGACTCAAAGAGACCCAAAGAGACCCATAGAAACCCACAGAGACCCAAAGAGACTCATAGAGACACACAGAGACTCATAGAGACACATAGAGACCCACAGAGACCCATAGAGACTCATAGAGACCCAAAGAGACTCATAGAGACTCAAAGAGACCCACAGAGACCCAAAGAGACTCATAGAGACCCAAAGAGACTCATAGAGACTCAAAGAGACACACAGAGACCCATAGAAACCCACAGAGACCCAAAGAGACTCATAGAGACACACAGAGACCCATAGAGACCCATAGAGACCCACAGAGACCCAAAGAGACTCATAGAGACACACAGAGACACACAGAGACCCATAGAAACCCACAGAGACCCAAAGAGACTCATAGAGACACACAGAGACCCATAGAGACTCATAGAGACACACAGAGACCCAAAGAGACTCATAGAGACACATAGAGACCCATAGAGACTCATAGAGACACACAGAGACCCAAAGAGACTCATAGAGACACACAGAGACCCATAGAGACTCATAGAGACACACAGAGACTCATAGAGACCCATAGAAACCCACAGAGACCCAAAGAGACTCATAGAGACACACAGAGACCCATAGAGACTCATAGAGACCCATAGAGACACACAGAGACCCATAGAGACTCATAGAGACCCATAGAGACACACAGAGACTCATAGAGACCCATAGAGACTCATAGAGACCCACAGAGACTCATAGAGACCCACAGAGACCCATAGAGACACACAGAGACCCATAGAGACCCACAGAGACCCAAAGAGACTCATAGAGACACACAGAGACCACCTACCCACAACTTTTTAACAAATCAAAATCCACTTCCATCGCCCCCTCCGCGCTCACAGATGGCCCGGATGAGCCCCACGTCTGGCTGGAAAGAGGGGAGGGGCAGGAGGGGTGGGAGGAGGGGTGGGAGGAGGGGGAGGGGTGGGAGGAGGGGGAGGGGTGGGAGGGGCGTGAGGGGTGGGAGGGGCGTGAGGGGTGGGAGGGGCTAAAGGAGGGGGAGGGGCTGGAGGAAGGGGAGGGGCGTGAGGGGCGTGAGGGGCGTGAGGGGCGTGAGGGGTGGGAGGGGCTAAAGGAGGGGGAGGGGCGGGAGGAGCGAGAGGGGCTAAAGGAGGGGGAGGGGCTGGAGGAGGGGTGGGAGGGGCGTGAGGGGTGGGAGGGGCCAGAGGAGGGGGAGGGGCTGGAGGAGGGGCGTGAGGTGCGGGAGGGGCTAAACGAGGGGGAGGAGCGGGAGGAGGGGGAGGGGCTAAACGAGGGGGAGGGGCGTGAGGGTGGGGAGGGGCTAAAGCAGGGGGAGGTGCTGGAGAAGGGGGAGGGGCTAGAGGAGGGGGAGGAGCTGGAGGGTCGGGAGGAGGCAGAGGAGCAGCAGAGGGCAAGGGGCGACCCCCGGCACGTTGGAGGATCGTCAGGTGTACGTCGTTTCTGGGCCAACGAGCGAAGCAGCGTGGTCCTCGCCTGCTCCAGCGACTCGAACCCCCCGGCCAGACTCGCCTGGCTACCCGCAGGGAGACGCGGGGTGGGTGGGTGGGGGTGGTAGTGTACAGTGTATAGTGTAGTGTATAGTGTAGTAGTGTATAGTGTAGTAGTGTATAGTGTAGTAGTGTAGTGTATAGTGTAGTAGTGTATAGTGTAGTAGTGTATAGTGTAGTAGTGTATAGTGTAGGAGTGTACAGTGTAGTAGTGTATAGTGTAGTAGTGTATAGTGTAGTAGCGTATAGTGTAGTAGTGTATAGTGTAGTAGTGTATAGTGTAGTGTGGTAGTGTAGTGTAGTAGTGTATAGTGTAGTGTGGTAGTGTAGTGTAGTAGTGTATAGTGTAGTGTATAGTGTAGTAGTGTATAGTGTAGTGTATAGTGTAGTAGTGTATAGTGTAGTGTAGTAGTGTATAGTGTAGTGTATAGTGTAGTGTATAGTGTAGTAGTGTATAGTGTAGTAGTGTATAGTGTAGGAGTGTATAGTGTAGTAGTGTATAGTGTAGTGTATAGTGTAGTAGTGTATAGTGTAGTAGTGTATAGTGTAGGAGTGTATAGTGTAGTAGTGTATAGTGTAGTGTATAGTGTAGTAGTGTATAGTGTAGTAGTGTATAGTGTAGGAGTGTATAGTGTAGTAGTGTATAGTGTAGTGTATAGTGTAGTAGTGTATAGTGTAGTGTATAGTGTAGTAGTGTACAGTGTAGGAGTGTACAGTGTAGGAGTATATAGTGTAGTAGTGTAGTGGTGTATAGTGTAGTAGTGTGTAGTGTAGTAGTGCACAGTGTAGTAGTGTATAGTGTAGTAGTGTATAGTGTAGTAGTGTACAGTGTAGTAGTGCACAGTGTAGTAGTGTACAGTGTAGTAGTGTATAGTGTAGTAGTGTATAGTGTAGTGGTGTATAGTGTAGTAGTGTATAGTGTAGTAGTGTATAGTGTAGTGTATAGTGTACAGTGTGGTAGTGTATAGTGTAGTAGTGTATAGTGTAGTAGTGTATAGTGTAGTGTATAGTGTAGTAGTTTATAGTGTAGTGGTGTATAGTGTAGTAGTGTAGTAGTGTATAGTGTAGTAGTGTATAGTGTAGTAGTGTATAGTGTAGTAGTGTATAGTGTAGTAGTGTATAGTGTAGTAGCGTATAGTGTAGTGTAGTTTATAGTGTAGTAGTGTATAGTGTAGCATAGTGTATAGTGTAGTAGTGTGTAGTGTAGTGTAGTAGTGTAATAGTGTATAGTGTAGTGTATAGTGTAGTGTACAGTGTAGTGGTGTATAGTGTACAGTGTAGTAGTGTAGTGTATAGTAGTGTATAGTGTAGTGTACAGTGTAGTGTACAGTATAACGTGAAGTGTAGTGTACAGTGTAGTGTGCAGTGTAGTGTGCAGTGTAGTGTACAGTGTAGTGTGCAGTGTAGTGTACAGTGTAGTGTACAGTGCAGTGTACAGTGTAGTGTACAGTGTAGTGGGCAGTGTAGTGTACAGTGTAGTGTGCAGTGTACAGTGTAGCGTGCAGTATAGTGTACAGTGTAGTGTTCAGTATAGTGTACAGTGCAGTGTACAGTGTAGCGTGCAGTGGAGTGTACAGTGTAGTGTGCAGTGTAGTGTACAGTGTAGTGTACAGTGTAGTGTACAGTGTGGTGTGGTGTACAGTGTAGTGTACAGTGTAGTGTGTAGTGTAGTGTGCAGTGTAGTGTGCAGTGTAGTGTACAGTGTAGTGTATAGTGTAGTAGTGTATAGTGTAGTGTATAGTGTAGTAGTGTAGTAGTGTATAGTGTAGTAGTGTATAGTGTAGTGTATAGTGTATAGTGTAGTGTATAGTGTAGTAGTGTATAGTGTAGTAGTGTATAGTGTAGTAGTGTATAGTGTAGTGTACAGTGTAGTGTACAGTGTAGTGTACAGTGTAGTGTACAGTGTAGTGTACCACGATGATCCTCCTCCCTTCTTCCTCACTCCCCCCACCTCAGATGGAAGCAGCAGCAGGTGGAGGTGAGCCTCACGGTGGAGGTCACGCCGGAGGTCACGCCGGAGGTCACGCCGGAGGTCACGGCAGAGGTCACGCCAGAGGTCACGCCAGAGGTCACGCCAGAGGTCACGCCAGAGGTCACGCCAGAGGTCACGGTGTCTCCGCCCCTTCGGCACGGCTGAGCTTTGTTCGCGTGTCCCGCTCTCAGAGTGGAGACTTTGACTGCCATGCTCACAACGTGGCGCTGGGCACCTCACGGAGCTCCACCGTCAGCCTCACCGTGCTCTGTGAGGGGGGTGGGGGTGGTGGTGGTGGTGGTGATGGTGGTGGTGGTGGTGGTGTGGTGGTGGTGGTGATGGTGGTGGTGGTGAGGGTGGTAGTGGTGGTGTAGTGGTGGTGTTGGTGGTAGTGGTGATGGTGGTGGTGGTGATGGTGGTGGTGGTGGTGGTGAGGGTGGTGGTGGTGGTGGTGGGGGTGGTGGTGGTGGTGGTAGTGATGGTGGTGGTGGGGGTGGTGGTGGTGGTGGGGGTGGTGGTGGTGGTGGTGGGGGTGGTGGTGGTGGTGGTGGTGGGGGTGGTGGTGGTGGTGGTGAGGGTGGTAGTGGTGGTGGTGGCGGTGGTGGTGGTGGTGTAGTGGTGGTGGTGGTGTTGGTGGTAGTAGTGGTAGTGGTGGTTGTGGTGGTAGTGGTGGTAGTGGTAGTAGTGGTAGTGGTGGTAGTTGCAGTAGTGGTGATAGTGGTGGTCGTAGTAGTGGTAGTAGTGTAGTAATAGTGGTGGTAGTTGTGGTAGTAGTGTAGTAGTAGTGGTGGTAGTGTTGTAGTGGTGGTAGTGGTAGTGGTGGTAGTTGTGGTAGTAGTAGTGGTGGTAATGGTGGTAGTTGTAGTGGTAGTGGTGGTAGTGGTAGTAGTGGTGGTAGTGGTAGTAGTAGTGGTGGTAGCGTTGTAGTAGTTGTGGTGGTTGTTGTAGTGGTGGTGGTAGTGCTGGTAGTAGTAGTAGTGGTGGTAGTAGTGGTGGTTGTGGTGGTAGTTGTAGTGGTGGTGGTGGTGGTAGTGGTGTTAGGGGGCGTGGCACCCAGGTGACGCCCCCTCCCACCCCCATTGTGACGTCACAGACGCCCCCGACGCGTCACCGCGTTGCCACGTGGTTGCCGTGGGTGGCTACGCCTCGCTGCTCCTCTCCTGCTATTGGCTGGGGGGGGGGGGGGGGGTGGGGCGTGTTAGGGGGCGTGACACCCAGGTGACGTCCCCTCCCACCCCCGTTGTGACGTCACAGACGCCCCCGACGCGTCACCGCGTTGCCACGTGGTTGCCGTGGGTGGCTACGCCTCGCTGCTCCTCTCCTGCTATTGGCTGGGAGGGCTCCCAGCTGCGTCGCTGCGCTGGGTCAAGGCCGGGGCCGGCTCCAGCCTCGGAGTTTACAAGCAGGAGGCCAACTTACAGGTGGGTGGGTGTAGGTGTGGGTGTAGTTGTGTAGGTGTGTGTAGGTGTAGGTGTGTGTAGGTGTGTGTGGGTGTAGGTGTGGGTGTAGGTGTGTGGGTGTAGGTGTGTGTGTGTGTAGGTGTGTGTGTGTGTAGGTGTAGGTGTGTGTAGGTGTGTGTAGGTGTGTGTGTGGGTGTAGGTGTGTGTGTAGGTGTGGGTGTGGGTGTAGGTGTGTGTGTGTAGGTGTAGGTGTGTGTGTGCAGGTGTGTGTAGTGTGTGTAGGTGTGTGTGGGTAGGTGTGTAGGTGTGTGTGTAGGTGTGTGTGTAGGTGTAGGTGTGTGTCTGTGTAGGTGTGTGTGTGTAGGTGTGGGTATGTGTAGGTGTGTAGTGTGTGTGTGTACGTGTGTGTGTGTGTGGGTGTAGTGTGTGGGTGTAGGTGTGTGTGTGTGTAGTGTGTGTGGGTGTAGGTGTGTGTAGGTGTGTGTGTAGGTGTGTGTGTGGGTGTGTGTGTGTGTAGTGTGTGTGTAGGTGTGTGTGTGTAGGTGTGTAGGTGTGTGTGTGTAGGTGTAGTGTGTGTGTGTAGGTGTGTGTGTAGGTGTGTGTATGTAGGTGTGTGGGTGTAGGTGTGTGTGTGTAGGTGTGTGTGTGTGGGTGTGTGTGTGTAGTGTGTGTGTAGGTGTGTGTGTAGGTGTGTGTGTAGGTGTAGGTGTGTAGGTGTGTGTGTGTGTGTAGGTGTGTGTGTGTAGGTGTGGGTGTAGGTGTGTGTAGGTGTGTGTGTGTGTGTGTAGTTGTGTGTGTGTTGGTGTAGGTGTGTGTGTGTAGGTGTAGGTGTGTGTGTGTAGGTGTGTGTAGGTAGGTGTGTGTGTAGGTGTATGTAGGTGTGTGTGTGTGTAGGTGTGTGTGTGAGTGTGTGTAGGTGTGTGTAGGTGTGTGTAGGTGTGTGTGTGTAGGTGTGTGTGTAGTGTGCGGCAAAACAACCCCCTACCTCCTCGCGGTGCCGGACGGGCAACTCTGTCGTGGACAGTGCTGTGGGGGGAGATCCAATTTTGATTGGCTCCTCCCCTCATGGCGTCTGTGTCCACCACAGGGGCAAAACGGGGGCTCTGGACGGGTGCGAGGGGCTGGTAACCCCTCCACCTTCAATTAATTACCACGAAACCACGAATTAAACTGAAATATATAACTAATAAGCTTGTGCCGGAGGCCCCGGGGGGCCAGGCGTCTATGACGTCTCCTGGCCAAACCCCAATTGGCGGAGCCAGGAGATTGAATACCTACCCTCAGGGCTACTCCAGAAACAACGAAAAGCCACTACGGGTGGCCACATGGAATGTTCGAACGCTCACTGCAGAGGAGAGGCTGCCACTCCTCTGTCGGGAGCTGGACCGGTACCGCCTGGATCTATGCGGCATTCAGGAGGTCCGGTGGACCGGCTCTGGCTCCTGCCACCATGAGGGGTGGACAGTCCTCTACTCGGGGCAGCAGACTGCCAAACAACAGGGTGTGGGTCTTCTTTTGAACAAAAGAATGAAGGGGGCGTGGGAGCATGGCGGTGAAGTGTGGGAAGCTGTAAGTCCCAGGCTACTTTGGGCTTGCCTTCCCATCAACCGGAGGCGAGGAATGGTGGTCGTGGTTACTTATGCCCCCACCGAAGATGAACATCCGTGGAGGGATGCAGGCAAAGCCTATGAGTCAGATGCCTTCTATGACCTCCTGTCACAGGTGCTGGCAAAAGCGGCCCCTCGGGATAGAGTCATCATGTTGGGTGACTTCAATGCCCGAGTTGGTCATGATACTGGCACCTGGTCTGGAGTGATTGGAGGGCATGGGCCAGATCAGCTCAATAACAACGGTAGGAGGCTGCTAGATTTTTGTGCAGCCCATGGGCTTGTAATTACCAACACGCTGTTCCGGCATCGGCGCATCCACACAACATCATGGATGCATGCCGGGTCCAAGCAAGAACATCTGTTGGACTACATAGTGACGGACCAGCGAATGCGAGCCCATGTCCTTGACACCAGGACCTACCGTGGAGCTGATCTGCCCTCTGACCATCGACTAGTCATCTGTAAGATGCGCCTGCCATTCTTCCACTCCGGTGGTGGGTGTACACCCAGGACCCCATTCCAACATAAAGTGGCCTGGTCTCAGTTATCTGATGAAAGTTGCAAACGAGAATTTCATCATCGCTTGCGGCTGGGGTTGGCATCGTCCCCGACTCCTCCTGATGTCGAGGGTAAATGGGCGAGGTTTAGGACTGTGACTCATGCAGCTGCAATGGCTGCTTTGGGTACGCGGTCCAGACCTCCCCAGAGACCCTGGCTGACAGAGGAGGTGTTCAGGATGGTTTAGAAAAAGCGACAGGCCCACTGTCATCGGCTACAGAATCCCACGTCAGAGAATGAGGAGGCTTACCGCAGCCTTCGCTCGGAGGTTTGGAGAGCCGTGAGGCGTTGCAAGGATGGGTGGTGGTTGCGGGTTGCTGAGGAGATGGAGTCTGCCTCAGTGGCCCGTGATCACAAATCTCTATTTAACTCCATCAAAAAAAGTAACCTGCAGCGCCACACCGATTACCATCATTAGGGGAAAAAACGGTGATCCAATCTCCGACCCCCAGGAACAGGTTCGCAGATTTGCTGAGCATTTCTGAGGTCCTGGGGGAGGGAAAATCCCTCAGCCAGGAAAACATCGTGGCACAAAGTGAGGATGACCCTGCTGAGGCTGCGGTGCCTCAAATATTGGAAGAAGTCACCCCCTGTGAGTGGCTGGCTGAGGTGCCATCTGCTGAGGAAGTATTGAAGGCGATCCGGAGTCTGAGACCAGGAAAGGTAGCGGGCAGAGATGATCTCCTAAGCGAAATGCTGAGGGAGGGTGGCGTTTGTGCACAGACTGCCCTATATGACATCATAACAACAGTCTGGACCACTGGACGGGTTCCACAGGATTGGAAGGATGCCCTGGTGGTCCGCACAGGGGACCGCACAGACTGTAACAACTACAGGGGCATCTCACTCCTCAGTGTGCCGGGAAAGGTCCTGGCAGGATTATTCAACATCGCCTTGCCAGGCACGCTGAGGAGAGGCTTGCGGAGCCCCAATGCGGTTACAGGAAAGGGCGGTCCTGCACAGATGCCATATTTTCTGTCCGTCTGCTACAGCAGAGGTGTAGGGAATTCCAACAAGACCTACATCTCTGCTTTATTGACCAGGTCAAGGCCTATGATACCATCAGTAGGCCTTAGGCTTTGGGTCGTTCTTCGTGCATTCGGAGTCCCTGACCCTCTGCTCACGATCATTAAGGACCTTCATGATGGTGAGCGGGCCCGGGTAAAACTACGTGGCCTGGAGTCAGAGCCATTCCCTGTACACCTTGGGGTGCGACAGGGATGTCCTCTGGCTCCCACATTATTTAACATCTATTTTGACCACGTAGTTCGTGAAGCCTTCAATAGCTGTACCGGGGGGGAATCTCCATCTGGTACAGATACAATGGGAGGCTGATGGATGACCCCCGGATGTCCGGTCAAGGGATGGCTCCCTATTGCTCAACCACGTTATTATGTATGCCGATGATTTGGTAACAGCCGCTCAGTCAGAGGAGGAGTTGTAGACGCTGCTGCTGAGACTGGCAACTGGCCCCTCCCACTCCTCCCTCCTCCGCCCCTCCCCCTCCCCCTCCCCCTCCCCCCAGGTGCTTCAGGGAGTGGAGGTGACCAACAGCACCACCTTCAACTGCGAATGTCGGCACCCATCCATGCGAGAAGCCAGCAAGGCCTGCTCAGCCACCGTCTGTGAGAGGGGGTCACGTGGGTCAGCTGGTTGAAGGGAGGCGTGGTCTGTGGTGGTCACGTGGTGACACACACGGTGGGGGGGAGGAGTCAGCGGGTCAGCTGGTCAAGGGAGGCGTGGTCTGTAGTGACCACGTGGGTCAGCTGCTGAAGGGAGGCGTGGTCTGTGGTGGTCACGTGGTGACACTCGGGGGAGGAGTCAGAGGGGCAGTTGGTTGAAGGGAGGCGTGGTCTGTGGTGGTCACGTGGTGACACTCGGGGGAGGAGTCAGCGGGGCAGCTGGTCAAGGGAGGCGTGGTCTGTGGTGGTCACGTGGTGACACTCGGGGGAGGAGTCAGAGGGCGCAGTTGGTTGAAGGGAGGCGTGGTCTGTGGTGGTCACGTGGGTCAGCTGGTGAAGGGAGGCGTGGTCTGTGGTGGTCACGTGGTGACACACGCGGGGGAGGAGTCAGAGGGCGCAGTTGGTGAAGGGAGGCGTGGTCTGTGGTGGTCACGTGGTGACACACACGGTGGGGGGGGGAGGAGTCAGAGGGCGCAGTTGGTTGAAGGGAGGCGTGGTCTGTGGTGGTCACGTGGTGACACACGCGGGGGAGGAGTCAGAGGGGCAGTTGGTGAAGGGAGGCGTGGTCTGTGGTGGTCACGTGGGTCAGCTGGTGAAGGGAGGCGTGGTCTGTGGTGGTCACGTGGTGACACTCGGGGGGGAGGAGTCAGAGGGGCAGTTGGTTGAAGGGAGGCGTGGTCTGTGGTGGTCACGTGGGTCAGCTGGTGAAGGGAGGCGTGGTCTGTGGTGGTCACGGGGTGACACACGCGGTGGGGGGGGAGGAGTCAGAGGGGCAGTTGGTGAAGGGAGGCGTGGTCTGTGGTGGTCACGTGGTGACACACGCGGTGGGGGGGGGAGGAGTCAGAGGGGCAGTTGGTGAAGGGAGGCGTGGTCTGTGGTGGTCACGTGGTGACACTCGGGGGAGGAGTCAGAGGGCGCAGCTGGTCAAGGGAGGCGTGGTCTGTAGTGACCACGTGGGTCAGCTGCTGAAGGGAGGCGTGGTCTGGGGTGGTCACGTGGGTCAGCTGGTGAAGGGAGGCGTGGTCTGTGGTGGTCACGTGGTGACACTCGGGGGGGAGGAGTCAGAGGGGCAGTTGGTTGAAGGGAGGCGGGGTCTGTGGTGGTCACGTGGGTCAGCTGGTGAAGGGAGGCGTGGTCTGTGGTGGTCACGGGGTGACACACGCGGTGGGGGGGGAGGAGTCAGAGGGGCAGTTGGTGAAGGGAGGCGTGGTCTGTGGTGGTCACGTGGTGACACACGCGGTGGGGGGGGAGGAGTCAGAGGGGCAGTTGGTGAAGGGAGGCGTGGTCTGTGGTGGTCACGTGGTGACACTCGGGGGAGGAGTCAGAGGGCGCAGCTGGTCAAGGGAGGCGTGGTCTGTAGTGACCACGTGGGTCAGCTGCTGAAGGGAGGCGTGGTCTGGGGTGGTCACGTTGGTCAGCTGGTGAAGGGAGGCGTGGTCTGTGGTGGTCACGTGGTGACACACACGGTGGGGGGGAGGAGTCAGAGGGCGCAGTTGGTTGAAGGGAGGCGTGGTCTGTGGTGGTCACGTGGTGACACACGCAGGGGGGAGGAGTCAGAGGGGCAGTTGGTGAAGGGAGGCGTGGTCTGTGGTGGTCACGTGGTGACACACGCAGGGGGGAGGAGTCAGAGGGGCAGTTGGTGAAGGGAGGCGTGGTCTGTGGTGGTCACGTGGTGACACTCGGGGGAGGAGTCAGAGGGGCAGTTGGTTGAAGGGAGGCGTGGTCTGTGGTGGTCACGTGGTGACACACGCGATGGGGGGGAGGAGTCAGAGGGGCAGTTGGTTGAAGGGAGGCGTGGTCTGTGGTGGTCACGTGGGTCAGCTGGTGAAGGGAGGCGTGGTCTGTGGTGGTCACGGGGTGACACACGCGGTGGGGGGGGAGGAGTCAGAGGGGCAGTTGGTGAAGGGAGGCGTGGTCTGTGGTGGTCACGGGGTGACACTCGGGGGAGGAGTCAGAGGGCGCAGTTGGTTGAAGGGAGGCGTGGTCTGTGGTGGTCACGTGGTGACACTCGGGGGGGAGGAGTCAGAGGGGCAGTTGGTTGAAGGGAGGCGTGGTCTGTGGTGGTCAAGTGGGTCAGCTGGTGAAGGGAGGCGTGGTCTGTGGTGGTCACGTGGTGACACTCGGGGGGGAGGAGTCAGAGGGGCAGTTGGTTGAAGGGAGGCGTGGTCTGTGGTGGTCACGTGGTGACACTCGGGGGAGGAGTCAGAGGGCGCAGTTGGTTGAAGGGAGGCGTGGTCTGTGGTGGTCACGTGGGTCAGCTGGTGAAGGGAGGCGTGGTCTGTGGTGGTCACGTGGTGACACACGCGGTGGGGGGGGAGGAGTCAGAGGGGCAGTTGGTGAAGGGAGGCGTGGTCTGTGGTGGTCACGTGGTGACACACGCGGTGGGGGGGGAGGAGTCAGAGGGGCAGTTGGTGAAGGGAGGCGTGGTCTGTAGTGACCACGTGGGTCAGCTGCTGAAGGGAGGCGTGGTCTGTGGTGGTCACGTGGGTCAGCTGGTGAAGGAAGGCGTGGTCTGTGGTGGTCACGTGGTGACACACGCGAGGGGGAGGAGTCAGCGGGGCAGCTGGTCAAGGGAGGCGTGGTCTGTGGTGGTCACGGGGTGACACTCGGGGGAGGAGTCAGAGGGCGCAGTTGGTGAAGGGAGGCGTGGTCTGTGGTGGTCACGTGGTGACACTCGGGGGAGGAGTCAGAGGGGCAGTTGGTTGAAGAGAGGCGTGGTCTGTGGTGGTAAAGTGGGTCAGCTGGTGAAGGGAGGCGTGGTCTGTGGTGGTCACGTGGGTCAGCTGGTGAAGGGAGGCGTGGTCTGTGGTGATCACGGGGTGACACTCGGGGGAGGAGTCAGAGGGCGCAGTTGGTTGAAGGGAGGCGTGGTCTGTGGTGGTCACGTGGTGACACACGCGGTGGGGGGGGAGGAGTCAGCGGGGCAGTTGGTGAAGGGAGGCGTGGTCTGTGGTGGTCACGTGGTGACACTCGGGGGGGAGGAGTCAGAGGGGCAGTTGGTGAAGGGAGGCGTGGTCTGTGGTGGTCACGTGGGTCAGCTGGTGAAGGGAGGCGTGGTCTGTGGTGGTCACGTGGTGACACACACGGTGGGGGGGAGGAGTCAGCGGGGCAGCTGGTGAAGGGAGGCGTGGTCTGTGGTGGTCACGTGGTGACACACGCGGTGGGGGGGGAGGAGTCAGCGGGTCAGCTGGTGATGGGAGGCGTGGTCTGTGGTGGTCACGTGGTTCAGCTGGTGAAGGGAGGCGTGGTCTGTGGTGGTCACGTGGGTCAGCTGGTGAAGGGAGGCGTGGTCTGTGGTGGTCACGTGGTGACACTCGGGGGAGGAGTCAGAGGGCGCAGTTGGTTGAAGGGAGGCGTGGTCTGTGGTGGTCACGTGGGTCAGCTGGTGAAGGGAGGCATGGTCTGTGGTGGTCACGTGGTGACACACGCGGTGGGGGGGGGAGGAGTCAGAGGGGCAGTTGGTGAAGGGAGGCGTGGTCTGTGGTGGTCACGTGGTGACACTCGGGGGAGGAGTCAGAGGGCGCAGCTGGTCAAGGGAGGCGTGGTCTGTAGTGACCACGTGGGTCAGCTGCTGAAGGGAGGCGTGGTCTGGGGTGGTCACGTGGGTCAGCTGGTGAAGGGAGGCGTGGTCTGTGGTGGTCACGTGGTGACACTCGGGGGGGAGGAGTCAGAGGGGCAGTTGGTTGAAGGGAGGCGGGGTCTGTGGTGGTCACGTGGGTCAGCTGGTGAAGGGAGGCGTGGTCTGTGGTGGTCACGGGGTGACACACGCGGTGGGGGGGGAGGAGTCAGAGGGGCAGTTGGTGAAGGGAGGCGTGGTCTGTGGTGGTCACGTGGTGACACACGCGGTGGGGGGGGAGGAGTCAGAGGGGCAGTTGGTGAAGGGAGGCGTGGTCTGTGGTGGTCACGTGGTGACACTCGGGGGAGGAGTCAGAGGGCGCAGCTGGTCAAGGGAGGCGTGGTCTGTAGTGACCACGTGGGTCAGCTGCTGAAGGGAGGCGTGGTCTGGGGTGGTCACGTTGGTCAGCTGGTGAAGGGAGGCGTGGTCTGTGGTGGTCACGTGGTGACACACACGGTGGGGGGGAGGAGTCAGAGGGCGCAGTTGGTTGAAGGGAGGCGTGGTCTGTGGTGGTCACGTGGTGACACACGCAGGGGGGAGGAGTCAGAGGGGCAGTTGGTGGAGGGAGGCGTGGTCTGTGGTGGTCACGTGGTGACACACGCAGGGGGGAGGAGTCAGAGGGGCAGTTGGTGAAGGGAGGCGTGGTCTGTGGTGGTCACGTGGTGACACTCGGGGGAGGAGTCAGAGGGGCAGTTGGTTGAAGGGAGGCGTGGTCTGTGGTGGTCACGTGGTGACACACGCGATGGGGGGGAGGAGTCAGAGGGGCAGTTGGTTGAAGGGAGGCGTGGTCTGTGGTGGTCACGTGGGTCAGCTGGTGAAGGGAGGCGTGGTCTGTGGTGGTCACGGGGTGACACACGCGGTGGGGGGGGAGGAGTCAGAGGGGCAGTTGGTGAAGGGAGGCGTGGTCTGTGGTGGTCACGGGGTGACACTCGGGGGAGGAGTCAGAGGGCGCAGTTGGTTGAAGGGAGGCGTGGTCTGTGGTGGTCACGTGGTGACACTCGGGGGGGAGGAGTCAGAGGGGCAGTTGGTTGAAGGGAGGCGTGGTCTGTGGTGGTCAAGTGGGTCAGCTGGTGAAGGGAGGCGTGGTCTGTGGTGGTCACGTGGTGACACTCGGGGGGGAGGAGTCAGAGGGGCAGTTGGTTGAAGGGAGGCGTGGTCTGTGGTGGTCACGTGGTGACACTCGGGGGAGGAGTCAGAGGGCGCAGTTGGTTGAAGGGAGGCGTGGTCTGTGGTGGTCACGTGGGTCAGCTGGTGAAGGGAGGCGTGGTCTGTGGTGGTCACGTGGTGACACACGCGGTGGGGGGGGAGGAGTCAGAGGGGCAGTTGGTGAAGGGAGGCGTGGTCTGTGGTGGTCACGTGGTGACACACGCGGTGGGGGGGGAGGAGTCAGAGGGGCAGTTGGTGAAGGGAGGCGTGGTCTGTAGTGACCACGTGGGTCAGCTGCTGAAGGGAGGCGTGGTCTGTGGTGGTCACGTGGGTCAGCTGGTGAAGGAAGGCGTGGTCTGTGGTGGTCACGTGGTGACACACGCGAGGGGGAGGAGTCAGCGGGGCAGCTGGTCAAGGGAGGCGTGGTCTGTGGTGGTCACGGGGTGACACTCGGGGGAGGAGTCAGAGGGCGCAGTTGGTGAAGGGAGGCGTGGTCTGTGGTGGTCACGTGGTGACACTCGGGGGAGGAGTCAGAGGGGCAGTTGGTTGAAGAGAGGCGTGGTCTGTGGTGGTAAAGTGGGTCAGCTGGTGAAGGGAGGCGTGGTCTGTGGTGGTCACGTGGGTCAGCTGGTGAAGGGAGGCGTGGTCTGTGGTGATCACGGGGTGACACTCGGGGGAGGAGTCAGAGGGCGCAGTTGGTTGAAGGGAGGCGTGGTCTGTGGTGGTCACGTGGTGACACACGCGGTGGGGGGGGAGGAGTCAGCGGGGCAGTTGGTGAAGGGAGGCGTGGTCTGTGGTGGTCACGTGGTGACACTCGGGGGGGAGGAGTCAGAGGGGCAGTTGGTGAAGGGAGGCGTGGTCTGTGGTGGTCACGTGGGTCAGCTGGTGAAGGGAGGCGTGGTCTGTGGTGGTCACGTGGTGACACACACGGTGGGGGGGAGGAGTCAGCGGGGCAGCTGGTGAAGGGAGGCGTGGTCTGTGGTGGTCACGTGGTGACACACGCGGTGGGGGGGGAGGAGTCAGCGGGTCAGCTGGTGATGGGAGGCGTGGTCTGTGGTGGTCACGTGGTGACACACGCGGTGGGGGGGGAGGAGTCAGAGGGGCAGCTGGTGAAAGGAGGCGTGGTCTGTGGTGGTCACGTGGTGACACTCGGGGGAGGAGTCAGCGGGGCAGCTGGTCAAGGGAGGCGTGGTCTGTAGTGACCACGTGGGTCAGCTGCTGAAGGGAGGCGTGGTCTGTGGTGGTCACGTGGGTCAGCTGGTGAAGGGAGGCGTGGTCTGTGGTGACCACGTGGGTCAGCTGGTCAAGGGAGGCGTGGTCTGTGGTGGTCACGGGGTGACATTCGGGGGAGGAGTCAGCGGGGCAGTTGGTGAAGGGAGGCGTGGTCTGTGGTGGTCACGTGGTGACACACGCTAGGGGGAGGAGTCAGCTGGTCAGCTGGTCAAGGGAGGCGTGGTCTGTGGTGGTCACGTGGTGACACTCGGGGGAGGAGTCAGCGGGGCAGCTGGTGAAGGGAGGCGTGGTCTGTGGTGGTCACGTGGTGACACTCGGGGGAGGAGTCAGCGGGGCAGCTGGTCAAGGAAGGCATGGTCTGCGGTGGTCACGTGGGTCAGCTGGTGAAGGGAGGCGTGGTCTGTGGTGGTCACGTGGGTCAGCTGGTGAAGGGAGGCGTGGTCTGTGGTGGTCACGTGGGTCAGCTGGTGAAGGGAGGCGTGGTCTGTGGTGGTCACGTGGTGACACACGCGGTGGGGGGGAGGAGTCAGCGGGGCAGCTGGTGAAGGGAGGCGTGGTCTGTGGTGGTCACGTGGTGACACACACAAGGGGGAGGAGTCAGCGGGGCAGCTGGTGAAAGGAGGCGTGGTCTGTGGTGGTCACGTGGTGACACACGCGGTGGGGGGGAGGAGTCAGCGGGGCAGCTGGTGAAGGGAGGCGTGGTCTGAGGTGGTCACGTGGCGACACGCACGGGTGGGGGGAGGAGTCAGCGGGGCAGCTGGTGAAGGGAGGCGTGGTCTGTGGTGGTCACGTGGTGACACACGCAAGGGGGAGGAGTCAGCGGGTCAGCTGGTGAAGGGAGGCGTGGTCTGTGGTGGTCACGTGGTGACACACGCAAGGGGGAGGAGTCAGCTGGTCAGTTGAAGGAAGGCGTGGTCGGTGGTGGTCACGTGGGTCACTGGTGAAGGGAGGCGTGGTCTGTGAGGTAGTCAACATCTGACAGGGTCTGGGATCGAACCCACGACCTCCTGTAGACCAGGCGAGGTAGTCAACATCACACAGTGTCTGTGATCTAACCCACGACCTCCTGTGTACCAGGCGAGGTAGTCAACATCTCACAGGGTCTGTGATCGAACCCACGACCTCCTGTGTACCAGGCGAGGTAGTCAACATCTCACAGGGTCTGTGATCGAACCCACGACCTCCTGTGTACCAGGCGAGGTAGTCAACATCTCACAGTGTCTGTGATTGAACCCAGGACCTCCTGTAGACCAGGCGAAGTAGTCAACATCTCACAGTGTCTGTGATTGAACCCAGGACCTCCTGTAGACCAGGCGAGGTAGTCAACATCTGACAGGGTCTGGGATCGAACCCACGTCCTCCTGTAGACCAGGCGAGGTAGTCAACATCACACAGTGTCTGTGATCTAACCCACGACCTCCTGTAGACCAGGCGAGGTAGTCAACATCTCACAGGGTCTGTGATCGAACCCACGACCTCCTGTGTACCAGGCGAGGTAGTCAACATCTCACAGGGTCTGTGATCGAACCCACGACCTCCTGTGTACCAGGCGAGGTAGTCAACATCTCACAGGGTCTGTGATCTAACCCACGACCTCCTGTGTACCAGGCGAGGTAGTCAACATCTCACAGGGTCTGTGATCGAACCCACGACCTCCTGTGTACCAGGCGAGGTAGTCAACATCTCACAGGGTCTGTGATCGAACCCACGACCTCCTGTGTACCAGGCGAGGTAGTCAACATCTCACAGTGTCTGTGATTGAACCCAGGACCTCCTGTAGACCAGGCGAAGTAGTCAACATCTCACAGGGTCTGTGATTGAACCCACGACCTCCTGTAGACCAGGCGAGGTAGTCAACATCTCACAGGGTCTGGGATCTAACCCACGACCTCCCGTGTACCAGGCGAGGTAGTCAACATCTCACAGGGTCAGGGATTTGAACCCACGACCTCCTGTATACCAGGCGAGGTAGTCAACATCTCACAGGGTCTGGGATCGAACCCACGACCTCCTGCAGACCAGGCGAGGTAGTCAACATCTCACAGGGTCTGGGATCTAACCCACGACCTCCTGTACGCCAGGCGAGGTAGTCAACATCTCACAGTGTCAGGGATCGAACCCACGACCTCCTGCACAACAGGCGAGGTAGTCAACATCTCACAGGGTCACGGACCGAACCCACGACCTCCTGCAGACCAGACGAGATAGTCAACATCTCACAGTGTCAGGGATCTAACCCACGACCTCCTGTATTCCAGGCGAGGTAGTAAACATCTCACAGGGTCAGGGATTGAACCCAGGACCTCCTATGTACCAGGCGAGGTAGTCAACATCTCACAGGGTCAGGGATTGAACCCAGGACCTCCTGTGTACCAGGCGAGGTAGTCAACATCTCACAGGGTCAGAGATCGAACCCACGACCTCCTGTATACCAGGCGAGGTAGTCATCATCTCACAGGGTCTGGGATCGATCCCACGACCTCCCGTGTAACAGGCGAGGTAGTCAACATCTCACAGTGTCTGTGATCTAACCCACGAACTCCTGTAGACCAGGCGAGGTAGTCAACATCTCACAGGGTCTGTGATCTAACCCACGACCTCCTGTGTACCAGGCGAGGTAGTCAACATCTCACAGGGTCTGGGATTGAACCCACGACCTCCTGTGTACCAGGCGAGGTGGTCAACATCTCACAGTGTCTGTGATCTAACCCACGCCCTCCTGTGTACCAGGCGAGGTAGTCAACATCTCACAGTGTCTGTGATCTAACCCACGACCTCCTGTGCACCAGGCGAGGTAGTCAACATCTCACAGGGTCTGTGATCTAACCCACGACCTCCTGTAGACCAGGCGAAGTAGTCAACATCTCACAGGGTCTGGGATCTAACCCACGACCTCCTGTAGACCAGTCGAGGTAGTCAACATCTCACAGGGTCAGGGATTTGAACCCACGACCTCCTGTATACCAGGCGAGGTAGTCAACATCTCACAGGGTCTGGGATCGAACCCACGACCTCCTGCAGACCAGGCGAGGTAGTCAACATCTCACAGGGTCTGGGATCTAACCCACGACCTCCTGTACGCCAGGCGAGGTAGTCAACATCTCACAGTGTCAGGGATCGAACCCACGACCTCCTGCACAACAGGCGAGGTAGTCAACATCTCACAGGGTCACGGACCGAACCCACGACCTCCTGCAGACCAGACGAGATAGTCAACATCTCACAGTATCAGGGATCTAACCCACGACCTCCTGTATTCCAGGCGAGGTAGTAAACATCTCACAGAGTCAGGGATTGAACCCAGGACCTCCTGTGTACCAGGCGAGGTAGTCAACATCTCACAAGGTCAGGGATTGAACCCAGGACCTCCTGTGTACCAGGCGAGGTAGTCAACATCTCACAGGGTCAGAGATCGAACCCACGACCTCCTGTATACCAGGCGAGGTAGTCATCATCTCACAGGGTCTGGGATCGAACCCACGACCTCCTGTAGACCAGGCGAGGTAGTCAACATCTCACAGGGTCTGTGATCTAACCCACGACCTCCTGTGTACCAGGCGAGGTAGTCAACATCTCACAGGGTCAGGGATTGAACCCACGACCTCCTGTGTACCAGGCGAGGTAGTCAACATCTCACAGCGTCTGTGATCCAACCCACGAACTCCTGCACACCAGGCGAGGTAGTCAACATCTCACAGTGTCTGTGATCTAACCCACGACCTCCTGTGTACCAGGCGAGGTAGTCAACATCTCACAGGGTCTAGGATTGAACCCACGACCTCCTGTGTACCAGGCGAGGTAGTCAACATCTCACAGGGTCTGTGATCGAACCCACGACCTCCTGTAGACCAGGCGAGGTAGTCAACATCTCACAGTGTCTGTGATCTAACTCACGACCTCCTGTAGACCAGGCGAGGTAGTCAACATCTCACAGGGTCTGTGATCTAACCCACGACCTCCTGTGTACCAGGCGAGGTAGTCAACATCTCACAGGGTCTGGGATTGAACCCACGACCTCCTGTGTACCAGGCGAGGTAGTCAACATCTCACAGGGTCTGTGATCCAACCCACGAACTCCTGCACACCAGGCGAGGTAGTCAACATCTCACAGTGTCTGTGATCTAACCCACGACCTCCTGTGTACCAGGCGAGGTAGTCAACATCTCACAGGGTCTAGGATTGAACCCACGACCTCCTGTGTACCAGGCGAGGTAGTCAACATCTCACAGGGTCTGTGATCGAACCCACGACCTCCTGTAGACCAGGCGAGGTAGTCAACATCTCACAGTGTCTGTGATCTAACTCACGACCTCCTGTAGACCAGGCGAGGTAGTCAACATCTCACAGGGTCTGTGATCGAACCCACGACCTCATGTGCACCAGGCGAGGTAGTCAACATCTCACAGGGTCTGGGATTGAACCCACGACCTCATGTGCACCAGGCGAGGTAGTCAACATCTCACAGGGTCTGTGATCGAACCCACGACCTCATGTGCACCAGGCGAGGTAGTCAACATCTCACAGGGTCTGGGATCGAACCCACGACCTCATGTACACCAGGCGAGGTAGTCAACATCTCACAGGGTCTGGGATTGAATCCAGGACCTCCTGTGTACCAGGCGAGGTAGTCAACATCTCACAGGGTCTAGGATTGAACCCACGACCTCCTGTGTACCCGGCGAGGTAGTCAACATCTCACAGGGTCTGTGATCTAACCCACGACCTCCTGTAGACCAGGCGAGGTAGTCAACATCTCACAGGGTCTGTGATCGAACCCACGACCTCATGTGCACCAGGCGAGGTAGTCAACATCTCACAGGGTCTGTGATCGAACCCACGACCTCATGTGCACCAGGCGAGGTAGTCAACATCTCACAGGGTCTGTGATCGAACCCACGACCTCATGTGCACCAGGCGAGGTAGTCAACATCTCACAGGGTCTGTGATCGAACCCACGACCTCCTGTGTACCAGGCGAGGTAGTCAACATCTCACAGGGTCTGTGATCGAACCCACGACCTCATGTGCACCAGGCGAGGTAGTCAACATCTCACAGGGTCTGTGATCGAACCCACGACCTCATGTGCACCAGGCGAGGTAGTCAACATCTCACAGGGTCTGGGATTGAACCCACGACCTCCTGTGTACCAGGCGAGGTAGTCAACATCTCACAGGGTCTGTGATCGAACCCACGACCTCATGTGCACCAGGCGAGGTAGTCAACATCTCACAGGGTCTGTGATCGAACCCACGACCTCATGTGCACCAGGCGAGGTAGTCAACATCTCACAGGGTCTGTGATCGAACCCACGACCTCATGTGCACCAGGCGAGGTAGTCAACATCTCACAGGGTCTGTGATCGAACCCACGACCTCATGTGCACCAGGCGAGGTAGTCAACATCTACCCACCCACGTGGACCCGCAGATCTGCCAGCCGGTGACCTCTCCTGCCGTGTGGAGCTCAGCCGATCCAGCGACCTGCTGATGCTGTCGTGCCGCTGGACGGGTGGTCAACCGCCAGCCTTGCTTGAGTGGAGGCTGCCGGACGGAGAGGCGATGGGAGTGGCTGCCAACCTCAGCAATGTGCAGGTTGGAGACACAGAGACACAGAGAGAGACACAGAGAGACACAGAGACACAGAGACAGAGACAGAGACACACAGAGAGACACAGAGAGACACAGAGACACACAGCGAGACACACAGAGAGAGGCGATGGGAGTGGCTGCCAACTCCAGCAATGTGCAGGTTGGAGACACAGAGACACTGAGACGGAGAGAGAGACACAGAGACACTGAGACAGAGACACAGAGACACTGAGACACTGAGAGAGAGACACAGAGACAGAGAGAGACACAGAGAGAGACAGAGAGAGAGACACAGAGAGAGAGACACAGAGACACAGACACTGAGACACTGAGACAGAGACACAGAGAGAGAGACAGAGACACAGAGACACACAGAGAGAGACACAGAGAGAGACACAGAGACACAGAGAGACACAGAGAGAGAGAGACAGAGACAGAGAGACACTGAGACAGAGACACTGAGACACAGAGAGAGGCGATGGGAGTGCTGCCAACTCCAGCAATGTGCAGGTTGGAGACACAGAGACACAGAGACACTGAGACAGAGAGAGACAGAGAGACACTGAGACAGACACAGAGACACTAAGAGAGACACAGAGAGAGAGACGGAGATACAGAGACACTGAGATACAGAGACACTGAGACAGAGAGAGACAGAGAGATACTGAGACAGACAAGGAGACACTAAGAGAGACACAGAGAGAGAGAGACGGAGACACAGAGACACTGAGATACAGAGAGAGACACAGAGAGAGACACAGAGAGACACAGAGAGAGACACAGAGACACAGACACAGAGAGACACAGAGACACTGAGACAGAGAGAGACAGAGACACTGAGACAGACACAGAGACACTAAGAGAGACACAGAGAGAGAGACGGAGACACAGAGACACAGAGACACTGAGATACAGAGAGAGACACAGAGAGAGACACAGAGAGACACAGAGAGAGACAGAGACACACAGACACAGAGAGACACAGAGACACAGAGACACTGAGATACAGAGAGAGAGAGACACAGAGAGAGACACAGAGAGACAAAGAGAGAGACAGAGACACAGAGACACAGAGAGAGACAGAGACACAGAGAGACACAGAGAGAGACACAGAGACACAGAGAGAGACACTGAGACAGAGAGACACTGAGACACAGAGACACAGAGAGACAGAAACACAGAGAGAGAGATGGAGACACAGAGACACAGAGACACTGAGACACTGAGACAGAGACAGAGAGAGAGACACAGAGAGAGACAGAGAGAGACAGAGAGAGGGACACTGAGACACTGAGACACAGAGAGACAGAGAGAGACACAGAGAGAGACACACAGAGAGACACAGAGAGACACAGAGACACTGAGACACAGAGACAGAGACACAGAGAGAGAGACACAGAGACACAGACACTGAGACACTGAGACAGAGACACAGAGACACTGAGACACGGAGAGAAAGACAGAGAGAGACAGATACACTGAGACAGAGACACAGAGACACAGACAGACACAGAGACACAGAGACACTGAGACACAGAGAGAGACAGAGAAAGGCAGAGACACAGAGAGAGTAACACAGAGACACTGAGACAGAGACAGAGAGAGAGACACAGAGACACTGAGACACGGAGAGAAAGACAGAGAGAGACAGATCACCAGAGACACTGAGACACAGAGAGAGCGAGAGACAGAGACACAGAGAGAGACACAAACTCACCACCACACAGAGACCCACAGACTCACCACAAAGACACCCACAGACTCACCACACAGAGACCCACAGACTCACCACACAGAGACCCACAGACTCACCACATAGAGACCCACAGACTCACCACACAGAGACCCACAGACTCACCAACCACACAGAGACCCACAAACTCACCACACAGAGACTCACAGACTCACCACACAGAGACCCACAGACTCACCACACAGAGACCCACAGACTCACCACACAGAGACCCACAGACTCACCACACAGAGACCCACAGACTCACCACACAGAGACCCACAGACTCACCACACAGAGAGACCCACAGACTCACCACACAAACACCCAAAGACTCACCACACAGAGACTCACAGACTCACCACACAGAGACCCACAGACTCACCACACAGAGACCCACAGACTCACCACACAGAGACCCACAGACTCACCACACAGAGACCCACAGACTCACCACCACACAGATACCCACAGACTCACCACACAGAGACCCACAAACTCACCACACAGAGACTCACAGACTCACCACACAGAGACCCACAGACTCACCACACAGAGACCCACAGACTCACCACACAGAGACCCACAAACTCACCACACAGAGACTCACAGACTCATCACACAGAGACCCACAGACTCACCACACAGAGACCCACAGACTCACCACACAGAGACCCACAGACTCACTCATAGAGACCCACAGACTCACCACACAGAGACCCACAGACTCATCACACAGAGACCCACAGACTCACCACACAGAGACCCACAGACTCACTACACAGAGACCCACAGACTCACCACACAGAGACCCACAGACTCACCACACAGAGACCCACAGACTCACCACACAGAGACTCACCACACAGAGACCCATAGACTCACCACACAGAGACCCACAGACTCACCACACAGAGACCCACAGACTCACCACACAGAGACCCACAGACTCACCACACAGAGACCCCACAGACTCACCACACAGACACCCACAGACTCACCACACAGAGACCCACAGACTCACCACACAGAGACCCATAGACTCACCACACAGAGACCCATAGACTCACCACACAGAGACCCACAGACTCACCACACAGAGACCCACAGACTCACCACACAGACACCACCAGACTCACCACACAGAGACCCACAGACTCACCACGCAGAGACCCACAGACTCACCACCACACAGAGACCCACAAACTCACAACACAGATGCCCACAGACTCACCACACAGAGACCCACAGACTCACCACACAGAGACCCACAGACTCACCACACAGAGACCCACAGACTCACCACACAGAGACCCACAGACTCACCACACAGAGACCCACAGACTCACCACACAGAGACCCACAGACTCACCACCACACAGAGGACCCACAGACTCACCACACAGAGACCCACAGACTCGCCACACAGATACCCACAGACTCACCACACAGAGACCCACAGACTCACCACACAGAGACCCACAGACTCACCACACAGAGACCCACAGACTCACAACACAGAGGCCCACAAACTCACCACACAGAGACCCACAGACTCACCACACAGAGACCCACAGACTCACCACACAGAGACCCACAGACTCACCACACAGAGACCCACAGACTCACCACACAGAGACCCACAGACTCACCACACAGAGACCCACAGACTCACCACACAGAGACCCACAGACTCACCACACAGAGAGACCCACAGACTCACCACACAAACACCCAAAGACTCACCACACAGACACCCACAGACTCACCACACAAAGACCCACAGACTCACCACACAGAGACCCACAGACTCACCACACAGAGACCCACAGACTCACCACACAGAGACCCACAGACTCACCACACAGAGACCCACAGACTCACCACACAGAGACCCACAGACTCAC
>NC_133747.1:7318229-7321721 GCF_048934315.1 Petromyzon marinus | reverse complement strand
CACCACTCACTCACCACTCACTCACCACTCACCACTCACTCACCACTCACTCACCACTTACTCACTCACTCACCACTCACTCACCACTCACTCACCACTCACTCACTCACACACTCACTCACTCACTCACCACTCACTCACCACTCACTCACCACTCACTCACCACTTACTCACCACTCACTCACCACTTACTCACCACTCACTCACCACTCACTCAGTCGCTCACTCACCACTCACTCACCACTCACTCACTCACCACTCACTTACTTACTCACTCAACACTCACTCACCACTTACTCACCACTCACTCACCACTCACTCACCACTCACTCACTCACCACTACACTCACACACTCACTCACCACTCACTCACCACTCACTCACCACTTACTCACCACTCACTCACCACTCACTCACCACTCACACACCACTCACCACTCACTCACCACTCACTCACCACTCACTCACCACTCACACACCACTCACTCACTCACTCACCACTCACTCACCACTCCCTCACCACTCACTCACCACTCACTCACCACTCACTCAGTTACTCACTCACCACTCACTCACCACTCACTCACCACTTACTCACCACTTACTCACCACTCACTCACCACTCACTCACGACTCACTCACCACTCACTTACTCACTCACTCACTCATTCACTCACTCAGTCACTCATTCACTCACTCACTCACCACTCACTCACCACTCACTCACTCACTCACCACTCACTCACCACTCACTCACCACTTACTCACCACTAACTTACTCACCACTCACCACTCACTCACCACTCACTCACCACTTACTCACCACTCACTCACTCACCACTTACTCACCACTCACTCACCACTCACTCACCACTCACTTACTCACTCACTCATTCACTCACTCAGTCACTCATTCACTCACTCACTCACCACTCACTCACCGCTCACTCACCACTCACTCACCACTCACTCACTCACTCACCACTCACTCACCACTCAATCACCACTTACTCACCACTCACTCACTTACTTACTCACTCACCACTTACTCACCACTCACTCACCACTTACTCACCACTCACTCACCACTCACTCACCACTTACGCACCACTCACTCACCACTCACTCACCACTTACTCACCACTCACTCACCACTCACTCACCACTCACTCACTCACTCACCATTCACTCACCACTCACTCACCACTTACTCACCACTCACTCACCACTCACTCACCACTTACTCACCACTCACTCACCACTCACTCACTCACCATTCACTCACCACTCACTCACTCACCACTCACTCAGTCACTCACCCACTCACCACATACTCACCACTCACTCACCACTCACTCACCCACTCACTCACTCACTCACCACTCTCTCACCACTCACTCACCACTCACTCACTTACTTACTCACTCACCACTCACTCACCACTCACTCACTACTCACTCACCACTTACTCACAACTCACTCACCACTCACTCACCACTCACCACTCACTCACCACTCACTCACCACTTACTCACCACTTACTCACTCACTCAGTCGCTCACTCACTCACTCACCACTCACTCACCACTCACTCACCACTCACTCACTCACACACTCACTCACTCACTCACCACTCACTCACCACTCACTCACCACTCATTCACCACTTACTCACCACTCACTCACCACTTACTCACCACTCACTCACCACTCACTCAGTCGCTCACTCACCACTCACTCACCACTCACTCACTCACTCACCACTCACTTACTTACTCACTCACCACTCACTCACCACTCACTCACCACTTACTCACCACTCACTCACCACTCACTCACCACTCACTCACTCACCACTACACTCACACACTCACTCACCACTCACTCACCACTCACTCACCACTCACTCACCACTTACTCACCACTCACTCACCACTCACTCACCACTCACACACCACTCACCACTCACTCACCACTCACTCACACTCACTCACTCACTCACCACTCACTCACCACTCACTCACCACTCACTCACCACTCACTCAGTTACTCACTCACCACTCACTCAGCACGTACTCACCACTTACTCACCACTTACTCACCACTCACTCACCACTTACTCACCACTCACTCACCACTCACTCACCACTCACTTACTCACTCACTCACTCATTCACTCACTCAGTCACTCATTCACTCACTCACTCACCACTCACTCACCACTCACTCACTACTCACTCACCACTCACTCACCACTCACTCAGTCACTCACCACTCACTCACCACTCAGTCACTCACTCACCACTCACTCACCACTCACTCACTCACCACTCACTCACCACTCACTCACCACTCACTCACTCACTCAGTCACTCATCTCACCACTCACTCACCACTCACTCACCACTCACTCACTCACCACTCACTCACCACTCACTCACCACTCACTTACTCACTCACTCATTCACTCACTCAGTCACTCATTCACTCACTCACCACTCACTCACCACTCACTCACCACTCACTCACTCAGTCACTCATTCACTCACTACACCACTCACTCACTACACCACTCACTCACCACTCACTCACCACTAACTCACCACTCACTCACACACTCACTCACTACTCACTCACTCACACACTCACTACACCACTCACTCACTCACTACACCACTCACTCACCACTCACTCACCACTCACTCACCACCCACCACTCACTCACCACTCACTCACCACTCACTCACCACTCACTTACTCACTCACTCATTCACTCACTCAGTCACTCATTCACTCACTCACTCACACACTCACTCACCACTCACTCACCACTCACTCACCACTCACTCAATACTCACTCACCACTCACTCACCACTCACACCACTCACTCACCACTCACTCACCACTCACTCACCACTCACTCACTCACTCACCCACTCACTCTGTCACTCACTCACCACTCACTCACTCACACACTCACTCACTCAGTCACTCACTCACCACTTACTCACTCACTCACCACTCACTCACAACTCACTCACCACTCACTCACCACTCACTCACCACTCACTCACTCACTCACCACTCACTCACTCAGTCACTCATTCACTCACTACACCACTCACTCACTCACTACACCACTCACTCACCACTCACTCACCACTCACTCACCACTCACTCACCACTCACTCACCACTCACTTACTCACTCACCACTCACTCACTCAGTCACTCATTCACTCACTCACTCACACACTCACTCACCACTTACTCACCACTCACTCACCACTCACTCACCACTCACTCACCACTCACTCACCACTCACTACTCACTCACTCATTCACTCACTCAGTCACTCATTCACTCACTCACTCACACACTCACTCACCACTCACTCACCACTCACTCACCACTCACTCACTTACTTACTCACTCACACACTCACTCACCACTCACTCACTCACTCACCACTCACTCACCACTCACTCACT
>NC_133747.1:7285729-7313229 GCF_048934315.1 Petromyzon marinus | reverse complement strand
GTGAGTCTGTGGGTCTCTGTGTGGTGAGTCTGTGGGTCTCTGTGTGGTGAGTCTGTGGGTCTCTGTGTGGTGAGTCTGTGGGTGTCTGTGTGGTGAGTCTGTGGGTCTCTGTGTGGTGAGTCTGTGGGTCTCTGTGTGGTGAGTCTGTGGGTCTCTGTGTGGTGAGTCTGTGGGTGTCTGTGTGGTGAGTCTGTGGGTCTCTGTGTGGTGAGTCTGTGGGTCTCTGTGTGGTGAGTCTGTGGGTCTCTGTGTGGTGAGTCTGTGGGTCTCTGTGTGGTGAGTCTGTGGGTCTCTGTGTGGTGAGTCTGTGGGTCTCTGTGTGGCGAGTCTGTGGGTCTATGTGTGGTGAGTCTGTGGGTCTCTGTGTGGTGGTGAGTCTGTGGGTCTCTGTGTGGTGAGTCTGTGGGTCTCTGTGTGGTGAGTCTGTGGGTCTCTGTGTGGTGAGTCTGTGGGTGTCTGTGTGGTGAGTCTGTGGGTCTCTGTGTGGTGAGTCTGTGGGTCTCTGTGTGGTGAGTCTGTGGGTCTCTGTGTGGTGAGTCTGTGGGTCTCTGTGTGGTGAGTCTGTGGGTCTCTGTGTGGTGAGTCTTTGGGTCTCTGTGTGGTGAGTCTGTGGGTCTCTGTGTGGCGAGTCTGTGGGTCTATGTGTGGTGAGTCTGTGGGTCTCTGTGTGGTGGTGAGTCTGTGGGTCTCTGTGTGGTGAGTCTGTGGGTCTCTGTGTGGTGAGTCTGTGGGTGTCTGTGTGGTGAGTCTGTGGGTCTCTGTGTGGTGAGTCTGTGGGTCTCTGTGTGGTGAGTCTGTGGGTCTCTGTGTGGTGAATCTGTGGGTCTCTGTGTGGTGAGTCTGTGGGTCTCTGTGTGGTGAGTCTGTGGGTCTCTGTGTGGTGAGTCTGTGGGTCTCTGTGTGGTGAGTCTGTGGGTCTCTGTGTGGCGAGTCTGTGGGTCTATGTGTGGTGAGTCTGTGGGTCTCTGTGTGGTGAGTCTGTGGGTCTCTGTGTGGTGAGTCTGTGGGTCTCTGTGTGGTGAGTCTGTGGGTCTCTGTGTGGTGAGTCTGTGGGTCTCTGTGTGGTGAGTCTGTGGGTCTCTGTGTGGTGAGTCTGTGGGTGTCTGTGTGGTGAGTCTGTGGGTTTCTGTATGGTGAGTCTGTGGGTGTGTGTGTGGTGAGTCTGTGGGTGTCTGTGTGGTGAGTCTGTGGGTCTCTGTGTGGTGAGTCTGTGGGTCTCTGTGTGGTGAGTCTGTGGGTCTCTGTGTGGTGAGTCTGTGGGTCTCTGTGTGGTGAGTCTGTGGGTCTCTGTGTGGTGAGTCTGTGGGTCTCTGTGTGGTGAGTCTGTGGGTCTCTATGTGGTGAGTCTGTGGGTCTCTGTGTGGTGAGTCTGTGGGTCTCTGTGTGTTGAGTCTGTGGGTCTCTGTGTGGTGAGTCTGTGGGTCTCTGTGTGGTGAGTCTGTGGGTCTCTGTGTGGTGAGTCTGTGGGTCTCTGTGTGTTGAGTCTGTGGGTCTCTGTGTGGTGAGTCTGTGGGTCTCTGTGTGGTGAGTCTGTGGGTCTCTGTGTGGTGAGTCTGTGGGTCTCTGTGTGGTGAGTCTGTGGGTGTCTGTGTGGTGAGTCTGTGGGTCTCTGTGTAGTGAGTCTGTGGGTCTCTGTGTGGTGAGTCTGTGGGTCTCTGTGTGGTGAGTCTGTGGGTCTCTGCGTGGTGAGTCTGTGGGTCTCTGTGTGGTGAGTCTGTGGGTCTCTGTGTGGTGGTGAGTCTGTGGGTCTCTGTGTGGTGAGTCTGTGGGTCTCTGTGTGGTGAGTCTGTGTGGGTCTCTGTGTGGTGAGTCTGTGTGGTGAGTCTGTGGGTCTCTGTGTGGTGATTCTGTGGGTGTCTGTGTGGTGAGTCTGTGGGTCTCTGTGTGGTGAGTCTGTGGGTCTCTCTGTGGTGAGTCTGTGGGGACTCTCTGTGGTGAGTCTATCGGTCTCTGTGTGATGAGTCTGTGGGTCTCTGTGTGGTGAGTCTGTGGGTCTCTGTGTGGTGAGTCTGTGGGTCTCTGTGTGGTGAGTCTGTGGGTCTCTGTGTGGTGAGTCTGTGGGTCTCTGTTTGGTGATTCTGTGGGTGTCTGTGTGGTGAGTCTGTGGGTCTATGTGTGGTGAGTCTGTGGGTCTCTGTGTGGTGAGTCTGTGGGTCTCTGTGTGGTGAGTCTGTGGGTCTCTGTTTGGTGAATCTGTGGGTCTCTGTGTGGTGAGTCTGTGGGTCTCTGTGTGGTGAGTCTGTGGGTGTCTGTGTGGTGAGTCTGTGGGTCTCTGTGTGGTGAGTCTGTGGGTCTCTGTGTGGTGAGTCTGTGGGTCTCTGTGTGTTGAGTCTGTGGGTCTCTGTGTGGTGAGTCTGTGGGTCTCTGTGTGGTGAGTCTGTGGGTCTCTGTGTGGTGAGTCTGTGGGTCTCTGTGTGGTGAGTCTGTGGGTCTCTGTGTGGTGAGTCTATGGGTCTCTGTGTGGTGAGTCTGTGGGTCTCTGTGTGGTGAGTCTATGGGTCTCTGTGTGGTGAGTCTGTGAGTCTCTGTGTGGTGAGTTTGTGGGTCTCTGTGTGGTGAGTCTGTGGGTATCTGTGTGGTGGTGAGTTTGTGTCTCTCTCTGTGTCTCTGTCTCTCTCTCTCTCAGTGTCTCTGTGTCTCTGTGTCTCTCTCTCTGTCTCTGTCTCAGTGTCTCTGTGTTACTCTCTCTGTGTCTCTGTCTTTCTCTGTCTCTCTCTGTGTCTCAGTGTCTCTGTGTCTCTGTGTCTGTCTGTGTCTCTGTGTCTCTGTCTCAGTGTATCTGTCTCTCTCTGTCTTTCTCTCCGTGTCTCAGTGTCTCTGTGTCTCTGTCTCTGTGTCTCAGTGTCTCTGTGTCTCTCTGTGTCTCTCTCTGTGTCTTTCTCTGTGTCTCTCTCTGTCTCTCTGTGTCTCAGTGTCTCTCTCTCTGTCTCTCTCTGTCTCTCTCTGTGTCTCTCTCTCTGTCTCTGTCTCAGTGTCTCAGTGTCTCTGTGTCTCTGTGTCTCCATCTCTCTCTCTCTCTGTGTCTCTGTGTCTCTGTGTCTCTGTGTCTCAGTGTCTCTCTGTCTCAGTGTCTCTCTCTGTGTCTCTGTGTCTCTCTCTGTGTCTCTCTGTGTCTCTGTCTCTCTCTGTGTCTCTGTGTCTCTGTCTCTCTCTTTGTCTCTCTGTGTCTCTCTCTGTGTCTCTCTCTCTCTGTATCTCAGTGTCTCTGTGTCTCTCTGTGTCTGTGTGTCTCTGTCTCTCTCTGTGTCTCTCTGTGTCTCTCTCTGTGTCTCTCTCTGTATCTCAGTGTCTCTGTGTCTCCGTCTCTCTCTCTGTGTCTCTCTTAGTGTCTCCGTGTCTGTCTCAGTGTCTCTCTGTCTCTCTCTGTCTCAGTGTCTCTGTGTCTCTGTGTCTCCAACCTGCACATTGCTGGAGTTGGCAGCACTCCCATCGCCTCTCTCTGTGTCTCAGTGTCTCTGTCTCAGTGTCTCTCTGTCTCTGTCTCTCTCTCTGTGTCTCTCTGTGTCTCTGTGTCTCTCTCTGTGTCTCTCTCTGTGTGTCTCTGTGTCTCTGTCTCTCTCTCTGTGTCTCTGTGTCTCAGTGTCTCTCTCTCTCTCTGTGTCTCTCTCTGTGTCTCAGTGTCTCTCTCTCTGTCTCTCTCTGTGTCTCTCTCTCAGTGTCTCAGTGTCTCTGTGTCTCTGTCTCAGTGTCTCTGTGTCTGTCTCTCCGTCTCAGTGTCTCTGTGTCTCCAACCTGCACATTGCTGGAGTTGGCAGCCACTCCCATCGCCTCTCTCTGTGTGTCTCTCTGTGTGTCTCTGTGTCTCTCTGTGTCTCTCTGTGTGTCTCTCTCTCTGTGTCTCTGTGTCTCTGCCTCTCTCTGTGTCTCTGTGTCTCTGTGTCTCCAACCTGCACATTGCTGGAGTTGGCAGCCACTCCCATCGCCTCTCTCTGTGTGTCTCTCTGTGTGTCTCTGTGTCTCTCTGTGTCTCTCTGTGTGTCTCTCTCTCTGTGTCTCTGTGTCTCTGCCTCTCTCTGTGTCTCTGTGTCTCTGTGTCTCCAACCTGCACATTGCTGGAGTTGGCAGCCACTCCCATCGCCTCTCTCTGTGTGTCTCTCTGTGTGTCTCTGTGTCTCTCTGTGTCTCTCTGTGTGTCTCTCTCTCTGTGTCTCTGTGTCTCTGCCTCTCTCTGTGTCTCTGTGTCTCTGTGTCTCCAACCTGCACATTGCTGGAGTTGGCAGCCACTCCCATCGCCTCTCCGTCCGGCAGCCTCCACTCAAGCAAGGCTGGCGGTTGACCACCCCGTCCAGCGGCACGACAGCATCAGCAGGTCGCTGGATCGGCTGAGCTCCACACGGCAGGAGAGGTCACCGGCTGGCAGATCTGCGGGTCCACGTGGGTGGGTAGATGTTGACTACCTCGCCTGGTACACAGGAGGTCGTGGGTTCGATCACAGACCCTGTGAGATGTTGACTACCTCGCCTGGTATACAGGAGGTCGTGGGTTCAATCCCTGACCCTGTGAGATGTTGACTACCTCGCCTGGTGCACATGAGGTCGTGGGTTCGATCACAGACCCTGTGAGATGTTGACTACCTCGCCTGGTGCACATGAGGTCGTGGGTTCGATCACAGACCCTGTGGATGTTGACTACCTCGCCTGGTGCACATGAGGTCGTGGGTTCGATCACAGACCCTGTGAGATGTTGACTACCTCGCCTGGTACACAGGAGGTCGTGGGTTCGATCACAGACCCTGTGAGATGTTGACTACCTCGCCTGGTGCACATGAGGTCGTGGGTTCGATCACAGACCCTGTGAGATGTTGACTACCTCGCCTGGTGCACATGAGGTCGTGGGTTCGATCACAGACCCTGTGAGATGTTGACTACCTCGCCTGGTGCACATGAGGTCGTGGGTTCGATCACAGACCCTGTGAGATGTTGACTACCTCGCCTGGTGCACATGAGGTCGTGGGTTCGATCACAGACCCTGTGAGATGTTGACTACCTCGCCTGGTGCACATGAGGTCGTGGGTTCAATCCCAGACCCTGTGAGATGTTGACTACCTCGCCTGGTCTACAGGAGGTCGTGAGTTAGATCACAGACACTGTGAGATGTTGACTACCTCGCCTGGTCTACAGGAGGTCGTGGGTTCGATCACAGACCCTGTGAGATGTTGACTACCTCGCCTGGTGTGCAGGAGTTCGTGGGTTGGATCACAGACCCTGTGAGATGTTGACTACCTCGCCTGGTACACAGGAGGTCGTGGGTTCAATCCCTGACCCTGTGAGATGTTGACTACCTCGCCTAGTACACAGGAGGTCGTGGGTTAGATCACAGACCCTGTGAGATGTTGACTACCTCGCCTGGTCTACAGGAGGTCGTGGGTTAGATCACAGACACTGTGTGATGTTGACTACATCGCCTGGTCTACAGGAGGTCGTGGGTTCGATCCCAGACCCTGTCAGATGTTGACTACCTCGCCTGGTCTACAGGAGGTCCTGGGTTCGATCACAGACCCTGTGAGATGTTGACTACCTCGCCTGGTCTACAGGAGGTCGTGGGTTCGATCCCAGACCCTGTGAGATGTTGACTACTTCACAGACCACGCCTCCCTTCACCAGTGACCCACGTGACCACCACCGACCACGCCTTCCTTCAACTGACCAGCTGACTCCTCCCCCTTGCGTGTGTCACCACGTGACCACCACAGACCACGCCTCCCTTCACCAGCTGACCCGCTGACTCCTCCCCCTTGCGTGTGTCACCACGTGACCACCACAGACCACGCCTCCCTTCACCAGCTGCCCCGCTGACTCCTCCCCCCCACCGTGCGTGTCGCCACGTGACCACCTCAGACCACGCCTCCCTTCACCAGCTGCCCCACTGACTCCTCCCCCTCGCGTGTGTCACCACGTGACCACCACAGACCACGCCTCCCTTCACCAGCTGCCCCGCTGACTCCTCCCCCCCACCGCGTGTGTCACCACGTGACCACCACAGACCACGCCTCCCTTCACCAGCTGACCCACGTGACCACCACAGACCACGCCTCCCTTCACCAGCTGACCCACGTGACCACCACAGACCACGCCTCCCTTCACCAGCTGACCCACGTGACCACCACAGACCACGCCTCCCTTCACCAGCTGACCCACGTGACCACCACAGACCATGCCTTCCTTGACCAGCTGCCCCGCTGACTCCTCCCCCGAGTGTCACCACGTGACCACCACAGACCACGCCTCCCTTCACCAGCTGCCCCGCTGACTCCTCCCCCGAGTGTCACCACGTGACCACCACAGACCACGCCTCCCTTGACCAGCTGACTCCTCCCCCTAGCGTGTGTCACCACGTGACCACCACAGACCACGCCTCCCTTCACCAACTGCCCCGCTGACTCCTCCCCCGAGTGTCACCCCGTGACCACCACAGACCACGCCTCCCTTGACCAGCTGACCCACGTGGTCACCACAGACCACGCCTCCCTTCACCAGCTGACCCACGTGACCACCACAGACCACGCCTCCCTTCAGCAGCTGACCCACGTGGTCACTACAGACCACGCCTCCCTTGACCAGCTGCCCCACTGACTCCTCCCCCCCCGCGTGTGTCACCACGTGACCACCACAGACCACGCCTCCCTTCACCAACTGCCCCTCTGACTCCTCCCCCCCCACCGCGTGTGTCACCACGTGACCACCACAGACCACGCCTCCCTTCAACCAACTGCCCCTCTGACTCCTCCCCCGAGTGTCACCACGTGACCACCACAGACCACGCCTCCCTTGACCAGCTGCCCCGCTGACTCCTCCCCCGAGTGTCACCACGTGACCACCACAGACCACGCCTCCCATCACCAGCTGACCCGCTGACTCCTCCCCCCCCACCGCGTGTGTCACCACGTGACCACCACAGACCACGCCTCCCTTCACCAGCTGCCCCGCTGACTCCTCCCCCCCACCGTGTGTGTCACCACGTGACCACCACAGACCACGCCTCCCTTCACCAGCTGACCCACGTGACCACCACAGACCACGCCTCCCTTCACCAACTGCCCCTCTGACTCCTCCCCCCCGAGTGTCACCACGTGACCACCACAGACCACGCCTCCCTTCACCAACTGCCCCGCTGACTCCTCCCCCCCCCACGCGTGTGTCACCACGTGACCACCACAGACCACGCCTCCCTTCACCAACTGCCCCTCTGACTCCTCCCCCCCCACCGCGTGTGTCACCACGTGACCACCACAGACCACGCCTCCTTCAACCAACTGCGCCCTCTGACTCCTCCCCCGAGTATCACCACGTGACCACCACAGACCACGCCTCCCTTCAACCAACTGCCCCTCTGACTCCTCCCCCCCGAGTGTCACCACGTGACCACCACAGACCACGCCTCCCTTCAACCAACTGCGCCCTCTGACTCCTCCCCCGAGTGTCACCCCGTGACCACCACAGACCACGCCTCCCTTCACCAACTGCCCCTCTGACTCCTCCCCCCCCACCGCGTGTGTCACCCCGTGACCACCACAGACCACGCCTCCCTTCACCAGCTGACCCACGTGACCACCACAGACCACGCCTCCCTTCAACCAACTGCCCCTCTGACTCCTCCCCCCCATCGCGTGTGTCACCACGTGACCACCACAGACCACGCCTCCCTTCAACCAACTGCCCCTCTGACTCCTCCCCCGAGTGTCACCACGTGACCACCACAGACCACGCCTCCCTTCACCAACTGCCCCTCTGACTCCTCCCCCCTGCGTGTGTCACCACGTGACCACCACAGACCACGCCTCCCTTCACCAACTGCCCCTCTGACTCCTCCCCCCTGCGTGTGTCACCACGTGACCACCACAGACCACGCCTCCCTTCAACCAACTGCGCCCTCTGACTCCTCCCCCCCACCGTGTGTGTCACCACGTGACCACCACAGACCACGCCTCCCTTCACCAGCTGACCAACGTGACCACCCCAGACCATGCCTCCCTTCAGCAGCTGACCCACGTGGTCACTACAGACCACGCCTCCCTTGACCAGCTGCGCCCTCTGACTCCTCCCCCGAGTGTCACCACGTGACCACCACAGACCACGCCTCCCTTCACCAACTGCCCCTCTGACTCCTCCCCCCCACCGCGTGTGTCACCACGTGACCACCACAGACCACGCCTCCCTTTACCAACTGCCCCTCTGACTCCTCCCCCCCCACCGCGTGTGTCACCCCGTGACCACCACAGACCACGCCTCCCTTCACCAGCTGACCCACGTGACCACCACAGACCACGCCTCCCTTCAACCAACTGCCCCTCTGACTCCTCCCCCCCGAGTGTCACCACGTGACCACCACAGACCACGCCTCCCTTCACCAGCTGACCCACGTGACCACCACAGACCACGCCTCCCTTCAACCAACTGCGCCCTCTGACTCCTCCCCCGAGTGTCACCACGTGACCACCACAGACCACGCCTCCCTTCACCAGCTGACCCACGTGACCACCACAGACCACGCCTCCCTTCACCAGCTGACCCACGTGACCACCACAGACCACGCCTCCCTTCACCAACTGCGCCCTCTGACTCCTCCCCCGAGTGTCACCACGTGACCACCACAGACCACGCCTCCCTTCAGCAGCTGACCCACGTGGTCACTACAGACCACGCCTCCCTTGACCAGCTGACCCGCTGACTCCTCCCCCCCACCGTGTGTGTCACCACGTGACCACCACAGACCACGCCTCCCTTCAACCAGCTGACCCACGTGACCCCCTCTCACAGACGGTGGCTGAGCAGGCCTTGCTGGCTTCTCGCATGGATGGGTGCCGACATTCGCAGTTGAAGGTGGTGCTGTTGGTCACCTCCACTCCCTGAAGCACCTGGGGGGAGGGGGAGGGGGAGGGGGAGGGGCGGAGGGAGGGAGGAGTGGGAGGGGCCAGTTGCCAGTCTCAGCAGCAGCGTCTACAACTCCTCCTCTGACTGAGCGGCTGTTACCAAATCATCGGCATTCATAATAAAGTGGTTGAGCAATAGGGAGCCATCCCTTGACCGGACATCCGGGGGTCATCGATCAGCCTCCCATTGTATCTGTACCAGATGGAGATTCCCCCCCGGTACAGCTATTGAAGGCTTCACGAACTACGTGGTCAAAAATAGATGTTAAATAATGTGGGAGCCAGAGGTCATCCCTGCGGCACCCCAAGGTGTACAGGGAATGGCTCCGACTCCCGACCACGTAGTTTTACCCGGGCCCACTCACCATCATGAAGGTCCTTAATGATCGTGAGCAGAGGGTCAGGGACTCCAAAAGCACGAAGAACAACCCAGAGCCCAGGCCTACTGATGGTATCATAGGCCTTGACCAGGTCAATACAGCAGAGATGTAGGTCTTGTTGGAATTCCCTACACCTCTGCTGTAGCAGATGGACAAAAAATATGGCATCTGTGCAGGACCGCCCTTTCCTGAAACCGCATTGGGGCTCCGCAAGCCTCTCCTCAGCGTGCCTGGCAAGGCGATGCTGAATAATCCTTGCCAGGACCTTTCCCGGCACACTGAGGAGTGAGATGCCCCTGTAGTTGTTACAGTCTGTGCGGTCCCCCTTCTTAAAGAGTGGGACCACAAGGGCATCCTTCCAATCCTGCGGAACCCGTCCAGTGGTCCAGACTGTTGTTATGATGTCATATAGGGCAGTCTGTGCACAAACGCCACCCTCCCTCAGCATTTCGCTTGGGAGATCATCTCTGCCCGCTGCCTTTCCTGGTCTCAGACTCCGGATCGCCTTCAGTACTTCCTCAGCAGATGGCACCTCAGCCAGCCACTCACAGATGCCAATCCCAGCCGCAAGCGATGATGAAATTCTCGCTTGCAACTTTCATCAGATAACTGAGACCAGGCCATTTTTGGTTGGAATGGGGTCCTGGGTGTACACCCACCACTGGAGTGGAAGAATGGCAGGCGCATCTTACAGATGACTAGTCGATGGTCAGAGGGTAGATCAGCTCCACGGTAGGTCCTGGTGTCAAGGACATGGGCTCGCATCCGCTGGTCCGTCACTGCGTAGTCCAGCAGATGTTCTTGCTTGGACCCGACATGCATCCATGATGTTGTGTGGATGCGCCGATGCCGGAACAGCGTGTTGGTAATTACAAGCCCATGGGCTGCACAAAAATCTAGCAGCCTCCTACCGTTGTTATTGAGCTGATCTGGCCCATGCCCTCCAATCACTCCAGACCAGGTGCCAGCATCATGACCAACTCGGGCATTGAAGTCACCTCAACATGATGACTCTATCCCGAGGGGCCACTTTAGCCAGCACCTGTGACAGGAGGTCATAGAAGGCATCTGACTCATCGGCTTTGCCTGCATCCCTCCACGGATGTTCATCTTTGGTGGGGGCATAAGTAACCACGACCACCATTCCTCGCCTCCGGTTGATGGGAAGGCGAGCCCAAAGTAGCCTGGTGCTTACAGCTACCCACACCTCACCGCCAAGCTCCCACGCCCCCTTCATTCTTTTGTTCAAAAGAAGAGCCACACCCTGTTGTTTGGCAGTCTGCTGCCCTGAGTAGAGGACTGTCCACCCCTCATGGTGGCAGGAGCCAGAGCCGGTCCACCGGACCTCCTGAATACCGCATAGATCCAGACGGTACCGGTCCAGCTCCCGACAGAGGAGTGGCAGCCTCTCCTCCGCAGTGAGCGTTCGAACATTCCACGTGGCCACACGAAGTGGCTTTTCGTTGTTTCTGGAGTAGCCCCGAGGGTAGATATTCAATCTCCTGGCTCCGCCAATTGGGGTTTGGCCAGGAGACGTCATAGACGCCTGGCCCCCCGGGGCCTCCGTCACAAGCTTATTAGTTAGATATTTCAGTTTAATTCGTGGTTTCGTGGTAATTAATTGAAGGTGGAGGGGTTACCAGCCCCTCGCACCCGTCCAGAGCCCCCGTTTAGCCCCTGTGGTGGACACAGACGCCATGAGGGGAGGAGCCAATCAAAATTGGATCTCCCCCCACAGCACTGTCCACGACAGAGTTGCCCGTCCGGCACCGCGAGGAGGTAGGGGGTTGTTTTGCCGCACACTACACACACACCTACACACACACACCTACACACACCTACACACACCTACACACACTCACACACACACCTACACACACACACACCTACATACACCTACACACACACCTACCTACACACACCTACACACACACACCTACACCTACACACACACACCTACACCTACACACACACAACTACACACACACACCTACACACACCTACACCCACACCTACACACACACACCTACACACACACACACCTACACACCTACACCTACACACACACCTACACACACACCTACACACACACTACACACACACACCCACACACACACCTACACACACACACCTACACCCACACACCTACATACACACACCTACACACACACCTACACACACACACTACACCTACACACACACACCTACACACCTACACACACACACACCTACACACACACTACACACACACACACCCACACACACACCTACACACACACCTACACACACCTACACCCACACACACTACACACACACACACCTACACCCACACACTACACCCACACACACACACACACCTACACACACACACTACACACCTACACATACCCACACCTACACACACACACCTACACAGACACACACCTACACCTACACCTACACACACACCTACACACCTACCCACACACACCTACACACACTACACACACCTGCACACACACCTACACCTACACACACACACCTACACCCACACCCACACCTACACACACACTACACACACACACCCACACACACACAACTACACACACACTACACACCTACACACACACCTACACACACACACACACATACACACACACCTACACACACACCTCCAAACACACACACACCTACACACACACACACACTACACACACGCCTACACACACACCTACACCTACACCTCTACACCCACACCCACCCACACACACCTACACACACCTACACACACACTACACACCTACACACACCTACACCCACACACCTACACCAACACCTACACACACACACTTAAACCTACACCTACACACCCACACCTACACACACACCTCCACAACTACACCCACACCTACACCCACCCACCTGTAAGTTGGCCTCCTGCTTGTAAACTCCGAGGCTGGAGCCGGCCCCGGCCTTGACCCAGCGCAGCGACGCAGCTGGGAGGCCTCCCAGCCAATAGCAGGAGAGGAGGAGCGAGGCGTAGCCACCCACGGCAACCACGTGGCAACGCGGTGACGCGTCGGGGGCGTCTGTGACGTCACAAAGGGGGTGGGAGGGGACGTCACCTGGGAGCCACGCCCCCTAACACGCCCCACCCCCCCCCCCCCCCCAGCCAATAGCAGGAGAGGAGCAGCGAGGCGTAGCCCGCCCCCCCCAAGGCAACCACGTGGCAACGCGGTGACGCGTCGGGGGCGTCTGTGACGTCACAATGGGGGTGGGAGGGGACGTTACGTGGGTGCCACGCCCCCTAACACCACCACGACCACCACTACAACTACCACTACAACAACCACCACAACTACTACAACACTACCACCACAACTACTACCACTACCACCACTACCACTACTACCACTACAACACTACCACCACTACCACCACTACCACTACAACTACCACCACTACCACTACTACCACTACCACCACTACCACTACTACCACTACAACCACCACAACTACTACAACTACCACTACCAACACTACTACAACTACCACCACTACCACCACTACCACCACCACCACTACCACCACTACCACCACCACCACTACCACCACTACTGCAACTACCACCACTACCACCACAACCACCACTACTACAACTACCACCACTACCACCACTACCACCACCACCACTACCACCACTACCACCACTACTGCAACTACCACCACTACCACCACAACCACCACTACTACAACTACCACCACTACCACCACTACTGCAACTACCACCACTACCACCACTACCACCACTACTACTACTACACTACTACCACCACAACAAACACCACTATTACTACCACTACCACCATTACCACCACTACCACCACAACCACTACTACAACAACTACCACTACTACCACTACCACCACTACCACCATTACCACTACTACTACCATCACCACCACCACCACCACCCCCACCACCACCGCCACCACCACCACCACCAGAACCACCACCACCACCATCACCACCACCACCACCACCCCCACCACCACCGCCACCACCACCACCACCAGAACCACCACCACCACCACCCCCACCACCACTACCACCCCCACCACCACCACCACCCCCACCACCACCACCACCACCATCACCACCACCACCACCACCACCACCACCATCACCACCACCACCACCATCACCACCACCACCACCAACACTACCACCACCACCACCACCACCACCCTCACCACCACCACCACCCCCACCACCACCACCACTACACCACCACTACCACCACCACCACCACTACACCACCACTACCACCCTCACCACCACCACCACCATCACCACCACCACCACCACCCTCACCACCACCACCACCACCCCCACCCCCCCCTCACAGAGCACGGTGAGGCTGACGGTGGAGCTCCGTGAGGTGCCCAGCGCCACGTTGTGAGCATGGCAGTCAAAGTCTCCACTCTGAGAGCGGGACACGCGAACAAAGCTCAGCCGTGCCGAAGGGGCGGAGACACCGTGACCTCTGGCGTGACCTCTGGCGTGACCTCTGGCGTGACCTCCGGCGTGACCTCCAGCGTGACCTCCAGCGTGACCTCCGGCGTGACCTCCACCGTGAGGCTCACCTCCACCTGCTGCTGCTTCCATCTGAGGTGGGGGGAGTGAGGAAGAAGGGAGGAGGATCATCGTGGTACACTACACTGTACACTACACTGTACACCACACTGTACACTACACTGCACTATACACTACTACACTATACAATACTACACTACACTATACACTACTACACTATACACTACTACACTATACACTATACACTACTACACTATACACTACTACACTATACACTATACACTACTACACTATAAACTACACTACACTATACACTACTACACTATACACTACACTATACACTACTACACTACACTATACACTACTACACTATACACTACTACACTATACACTACTACACTATACACTACTACACTATACACTACTACACTATACACTACTACACTATACACTACTACACTATACACTACTACACTACACTATACACTACTACACTATACACTACTACACTATACATTACTACACTATACACTACACTATACACTACTACACTATACACTACACTATACACTACTACACTATACACTACTACACTATACACTACTACACTACACTATACACTACTACACTATACACTACTACACTATACACTACTACACTATACACTACTACACTATACACTACTACACTATATACTACTACACTATACACTACTACACTACACTATACACTACTACACTACACTACACTATACACTACTACACTGTACACTACACTGTACACTATACTGTACACTACACTTTACGTTATACTGTACACTACATTACACTATACACTACACTACTACACTGTACACTATACACTACTACACTATACACTACTCCACTATACACTATTACACTATACACTACTATACTATACACAACTATACTACACTATACACTACACTATACACTACACACTACTACACTATACACTACTGCACTAGACTATACACTACACTATACACTACTACACTATACACTACACTATACACTACTACACTATACACTACTACACTACACTATACACTACACTATACACTACTACACTATACACTACTACACTACACTATACACTACTACACTATACACTACTACACTATACACTACTACACTATACACTACTACACTATACACTACACTATACACTACTACACTATACACTACTACACTACACTATACACTACTACACTATAAACTACTACACTATACACTACTACACTATACACCACTACACTATACACTACTACACTATACACTACTACACTGTACACTACTACACTATACACTACACTATACACTACTACACTATACACTACTACACTATACACTACTACACTATACACTACACTATACACTATTACACTATACACTACTACACTATACACTACTACACTATACACTACTATACTATACACTACACTATACACTACTACACTATACACTACTACACTATACACTACTACACTATACACTACTACACTATACACTACACTATACACTACTACACTATACACTACTACACTATACACTACTACACTATACACTACTATACTAGACACTACACTATACACTACTACACTATACACTACTACACTATACACTACTACACTATACACTACTACACTATACACTACTACACTATACACTACTACACTATACACTACTACACTATACACTAATACACTACACTATGCACTACTACACTATACACTACTACACTATACACTACTACACTATACACTACTACACTATACACTACACTATACACTACTACACTACACTATACACTACACTATACACTACACTATACACTACACTATACACTACACTATACACTATACACTACACTATACACTACACACTACACTACTACACTGTACACTATACACCACTACACTATACACTACACTATACACTACACTACTCCACTATACACTATTACACTACACTATTCACTACTACACTATACACTACACTATACACTACTACACTATACACTACACTATACACTACTACACTATACACTACTATACTACACTATACACTACACTATACACTATAAACTACACTACACTATACACTACACACTACTACACTATACACTACTGCACTACACTATACACTACACTATACACTACTACACTATACACTACTACACTATACACTACTACACTATACACTACTACACTATACACCACTACACTATACACTACACTATACACTACTACACTATACACTACACTATACACTACTACACTATACACTACACTACCACACTATACATTACTACACTATACACTACTACACTATACACTACTACACTATACACTACACTATACACTACTACACTATACACTACACTATACATTACTACACTATACACTACACTATACACTACTACACTACACTATACACTACACTACTACACTATACACTACTACACTATACACTACTACACTATACACTACTACACTATACACTACTACACTATACACTACTACACTATACACTACTACACTATACACTACTACACTATACACTACTATACTATACACTACACTATACACTACTACACTATACACTACTACACTATACACTACTACACTACACACTACCACACTATACATTACTACACTATACACTACTACACTATACACTACACTATACACTACTACACTATACACTATACACTACACTACTACACTATACACTACTACACTATACACTACACTATACACTACTACACTACACTATACACTACACTATACACTACACTATACACTACACTATACACTATACACTACACTATACACTACACTATACACTACACACTACACTACTACACTGTACACTATACACCACTACACTATACACTACACTATACACTACACTACTCCACTATACACTATTACACTACACTATTCACTACTACACTATACACTACACTATACACTACTACACTATACACTACACTATACACTACTACACTATACACTACTATACTACACTATACACTACACTATACACTATAAACTACACTACACTATACACTACACACTACTACACTATACACTACTGCACTACACTATACACTACTACACTATACACTACTACACTATACACTACTACACTATACACTACTACACTATACACCACTACACTATACACTACACTATACACTACTACACTATACACTACACTATACACTACTACACTATACACTACACTACCACACTATACATTACTACACTATACACTACTACACTATACACTACTACACTATACACTACACTATACACTACTACACTATACACTACACTATACATTACTACACTATACACTACACTATACACTACACTACTACACTATACACTACTACACTATACACTACTACACTATACACTACTACACTATACACTACTACACTATACACTACTACACTATACACTACTATACTATACACTACACTATACACTACTACACTATACACTACTACACTATACACTACTACACTACACACTACCACACTATACATTACTACACTATACACTACTACACTATACACTACACTATACACTACTACACTATACACTACACTATACACTACACTACTACACTATACACTACTACACTATACACTACTACACTATACACTACTACACTATACACTACACTATACACTACTACACTATACACTACACTATACACTACTACACTATACACTACACTATACACTCCTACACTATACACTACACTATACACTACTACACTATACACTACACTACACTATACACTACTACACTATACACTACACTATACACCACTACACTATACACTACACTATACACTACTACACTATACACTACTACACTATACACTACTACACTATACACTACTACACTATACACTACACTGTACACTACTACACTATACACTACACTATACACTACTACACTATACACTACTACACTATACACTACACTATACACTCCTACACTATACACTACACTATACACTACTACACTTTACACTACACTATACACTACTACACTTTACACTACACTATACACTACTACACTATACACTACTACACTATACACTACTACACTATACACCACTACACCATACACTACTACACTATACACTACTACACTACACTATACACTACTACACTATACACTACACTATACACTACTACACTATACACTACTACACTATACACTATACACTACTACACTATACACTACTACACTATACACTACTACACTACACACTACTACACTATACACCACTACACTACACACTACTACACTATACACTACTACACTATACACCACTACACTACACACTACTACACTATACACTACTACACTACACTATACACTACTACACTATACACTACTACACTATACACTACTACACTATACACTACTACACTATACACTACACTATACACTACACTATACACTACTACACTACACTATACACTACTACACTATACACTACTACACTATACACTACTACACTATACACCACTACACCATACACTACTACACTATACACTACTACACTACACTATACACTACTACACTATACACTACACTATACACTACTACACTATACACTACTACACTATACACTATACACTACTACACTATACACTACTACACTATACACTACTACACTACACACTACTACACTATACACCACTACACTACACACTACTACACTATACACTACTACACTATACACCACTACACTACACACTACTACACTATACACTACTACACTACACTATACACTACTACACTATACACTACTACACTATACACTACTACACTATACACTACTACACTATACACTACACTATACACTACACTATACACTACTACACTACACTATACACTACTACACTATACACTCCTACACTATACACTACTACACTATACACTACTACACTATACACTACTACACTATACACTACTACACTATACACTACTACACTGTACACTACTACACTATACACTACTACACTATACACTCCTACACTGTGCACTACACTATACACTACTACACTATACACTACTACACTATACACTACTACACTATACACTACACTATACACTACACTATACACTACTACACTACACTATACACTACTACACTATACACTACACTATACACCACTACACTATACACTACTACACTATACACCACTACACTATACACTACTACACTATACACTACTACACTACACTATACACTACTACACTATACACTACTACACTATACACTACTACACTATACACCACTACACTATACACTACTACACTATACACTCCTACACTGTGCACTACACTATACACTACTACACTATACACTGCTACACTATACACTACTACACTATACACTACTACACTATACACTACTACACTGTACACTCCTACACTGTACACTCCTACACTGTACACTCCTACACTGTACACTACCACCCCCACCCACCCACCCCGCGTCTCCCTGCGGGTAGCCAGGCGAGTCTGGCCGGGGGGTTCGAGTCGCTGGAGCAGGCGAGGACCACGCTGCTTCGCTCGTTGGCCCAGAAACGACGTACACCTGACGATCCTCCAACGTGCCGGGGGTCGCCCCTTGCCCTCTGCTGCTCCTCTGCCTCCTCCCGACCCTCCAGCTCCTCCCCCTCGTTTAGCCCCTCCCCCTGCTTTAGCCCCTCCCCACCCTCACGCCCCTCCCCCTCCTCCTCGTTTAGCCCCTCCCCCTCCTCCCGCTCCTCCCCCTCGTTTAGCCCCTCCCCCTCCTCCAGCCCCTCCCCCTCCTCTGGCCCCTCCCACCCCTCACGCCCCTCCCCCTTCTTTAGCCGCTCCCGCTCCTCCCGCCCCTCCCCCTCCTTTAGCCCCTCCCACCCCTCACGCCCCTCACGCCCCTCCCCTTCCTCCAGCCCCTCCCACCCCTCACGCCCCTCCTCCAGCCCCTCCCACCCCTCACGCCCCTCCCACCCCTCCCCCTCCTCCCACCCCTCCCCCTCCTCCCACCCCTCCTCCCACCCCTCCTGCCCCTCCCCTCTTTCCAGCCAGACGTGGGGCTCATCCGGGCCATCTGTGAGCGCGGAGGGGGCGATGGGAAGTGGATTTTGATTTGTTAAAAAGTTGTGGGTAGGTGGTGTCTGTGTGTCTCTTTGGGTCTCTGTGGGTCTCTGTGTCTCTGTGGGTCTCTTTGAGTCTCTATGGGTCTCTGTGGGTCTCTATGAGTCTCTATGAGTCTCTGTGTGTCTCTATGAGTCTCTGTGTGTCTCTATGAGTCTCTATGAGTCTCTGTGTGTCTCTATGAGTCTCTATGAGTCTCTGTGGGTCTCTATGAGTCTCTGTGAGTCTATGTGGGTCTCTGTGGGTCTCTGTGGGTCTCTTTGGGTCTCTATGGGTCTCTGTGGGTCTCTGTGGGTCTCTATGAGTCTCTTTGGGTCTCTGTGGGTCTCTATGGGTCTCTGTGTGTCTCTATGAGTCTCTTTGGGTCTCTGTGGGTCTCTATGAGTCTCTATGAGTCTCTGTGTGTCTCTATGAGTCTCTTTGGGTCTCTGTGGGTCTCTATGAGTCTCTGTGGGTCTCTGCAGGTCTCTATGAGTCTCTATGGGTCTCTATGAGTCTCTTTGGGTCTCTGTGGGTCTCTATGGGTCTCTGTGTGTCTCTATGAGTCTCTTTGGGTCTCTGTGGGTCTCTATGAGTCTCTATGAGTCTCTGTGTGTCTCTATGAGTCTCTTTGGGTCTCTGTGGGTCTCTATGAGTCTCTGTGGGTCTCTGCAGGTCTCTATGAGTCTCTATGGGTCTCTATGAGTCTCTATGGGTCTCTATGGGTCTCTGTGGGTCTCTATGGGTCTCTATGAGTCTCTGTGGGTCTCTATGGGTCTCTATGAGTCTCTGTGGGTCTCTGTGGGTCTCTATGAGTCTCTATGAGTCTCTGTGGGTCTCTATGGGTCTCTATGAGTCTCTATGGGTCTCTATGAGTCTCTATGGGTCTCTATGGGTCTCTGTGGGTCTCTATGGGTCTCTATGAGTCTCTGTGGGTCTCTATGGGTCTCTATGAGTCTCTGTGGGTCTCTGTGGGTCTCTATGAGTCTCTATGAGTCTCTGTGGGTCTCTGTGGGTCTCTATGAGTCTCTATGTGTCTCTATGGGTCTCTGTGTGTCTCTATGAGTCTCTTTGGGTCTCTGTGGGTCTCTATGGGTCTCTGTGTGTCTCTATGAGTCTCTTTGGGTCTCTATGGGTTTCTATGGGTCTCTGTGGGTCTCTATGAGTCTCTATGGGTCTCTATGAGTCTCTGTGTGTCTCTATGAGTCTCTTTGGGTCTCTGTGTGTCTCTATGAGTCTCTTTGGGTCTCTGTGGGTTTCTATGGGTCTCTGTGGGTCTCTATGAGTCTCTATGGGTCTCTATGAGTCTCTGTGTGTCTCTATGGGTCTCTGTGTGTCTCTATGAGTCTCTGTGTGTCTGTATGAGTCTCTGTGAGTCTCTTTGGGTCTCTGTGGGTCTCTATGGGTCTCTGTGTGTCTCTATGAGTCTCTGTGTGTCTCTATGAGTCTCTGTGTGTCTCTGTGGGTCTCTGTGTCTCTGTGGGTCTCTTTGAATTTCTATGAGTCTTTATGAGTCTCTGTGTGTCTCTATGAGTCTCTGTGTGTCTCTGTGGGTCTCTTTGGGTCTCTATGAGTCTCTATGAGTCTCTGTGGGTCTCTATGGGTCTCTGTGTGTCTCTATGAGTCTCTTTGGGTCTCTGTGTGTCACTGTGGGTCTCTTTGAATTTCTATGAGTCTCTATGAGTCTCTGTGTGTCTCTATGAGTCTCTGTGTGTCTCTGTGGGTCTCTTTGGGTCTCTATGAGTCTCTATGAGTCTCTGTGGGTCTCTATGGGTCTCTGTGTGTCTCTATGAGTCTCTTTGGGTCTCTGTGTGTCACTGTGGGTCTCTGTGTCTCTGTGGGTCTCTATGAGTCTCTATGAGTCTCTATGGGTCTCTGTGTGTCTCTGTGGGTCTCTGTGGGTCTCTGTGGGTTTCTATGAGTCTCTGTGGGTCTCTGTGTGTCTCTATGAGTCTCTGTGGGTCTCTGTGGGTCTCTATGAGTCTCTGTGTGTCTCTATGAGTCTCTGTGGGTCTCTGTGGGTCTCTATGGGTCTCTGTGGGTCTCTGTGGGTCTCTATGAGTCTCTGTGTGTCTCTATGAGTCTCTGTGGGTCTCTGTGGGTCTCTATGAGTCTCTATGGGTCTCTATGAGTCTCTATGAGTCTCCGTGGGTCTCTATGGGTCTCTGTGGGTCCTATGAGTCTCTATGGGTCTCTGTGGGTCTCTGTGAGTCTCTATGGGTCTCTATGAGTCTCTATGAGTCTCCGTGGGTCTCTATGGGTCTCTGTGTGTCTCTATGAGTCTCTATGAGTCTCTGTGTGTCTCTATGAGTCTCTATGGGTCTCTGTGGGTCTCTGTGGGTCTCTGTGGGTCTCTATGAGTCTATGTGGGTCTCTATGCGTCTCTATGAGTCTCTGTGTGTCTCTATGAGTCTCTGTGGGTCTCTGTGGGTCTCTATGAGTCTCTATGGGTCTCTATGAGTCTCTATGAGTCTCCGTGGGTCTCTATGGGTCTCTGTGGGTCCTATGAGTCTCTATGGGTATCTATGTGTCTCTGTGGGTCCGTGTGGGTCTCTGTGAGTCTCTGTGTGTCTCTATGGGTCTCTATGGGTCTCTATGAGTCTCTGTCGGTCTCTGTGGGTCTCTATGAGTCTCTGTGTGTCTCTATGGGTCTCTATGAGTCTCTATGAGTCTCTGTGTGTCTCTATGGGTCTCTATGGGTCTCTATGAGTCTCTGTGTGTCTCTATGAGTCTCTGTGTGTCTCTATGAGTCTCTGTGTGTCTCTATGAGTCTCTGTCGGTCTCTATGGGTCTCTGTGGGTCTCTATGGGTCTCTATGAGTCTCTATGAGTCTCTGTCGGTCTCTATGGGTCTCTGTGGGTCTCTATGGGTCTCTATGAGTCTCTATGAGTCTCTGTGTGTCTCTATGAGTCTCTATGAGTCTCTGTGTGTCTCTATGAGTCTCTGTGTGTCTCTATGAGTCTCTGTGTGTCTCTATGAGTCTCTGTGTGTCTCTATGAGTCTCTGTGGGTCTCTATGGGTCTCTGTGGGTCTCTATGGGTCTCTGTGTGTCTCTATGAGTCTCTGTGTGTCTCTATGAGTCTCTGTGTGTCTCTATGAGTCTCTGTGGGTATCTGTGGGTCTCTATGGGTCTCTATGAGTCTCTGTGGGTCTCTGTGGGTCTCTATGAGTCTCTGTGGGTCTCTATGATTCTCTATGGGTCTCTATGAGTCTCTATGAGTCTCTGTGGGTCTCTGTGGGTCTCTATGAGTCTATGTGGGTCTCTATGGGTCTCTATGAGTCTCTGTGTGTCTCTATGAGTCTCTGTGGGTCTCTGTGGGTCTCTATGAGTCTCTATGGGTCTCTATGAGTCTCTATGAGTCTCTGTCGGTCTCTATTGGTCTCTGTGGGTCTCTATGAGTCTCTGTGTGTCTCTATGGGTCTATGTGTGTCTCTATGAGTCTCTGTGTGTCTGTATGAGTCTCTGTGAGTCTCTTTGGGTCTCTGTGGGTCTCTATGGGTCTCTGTGTCTCTGTGGGTCTCTTTGAATCTCTATGAGTCTTTATGAGTCTCTGTGTGTCTCTATGAGTCTCTGTGTGTCTCTGTGGGTCTCTTTGGGTCTCTATGAGTCTCTATGAGTCTCTGTGGGTCTCTATGGGTCTCTGTGTGTCTCTATGAGTCTCTTTGGGTCTCTGTGTGTCACTGTGGGTCTCTTTGAATTTCTATGAGTCTCTATGAGTCTCTGTGTGTCTCTATGAGTCTCTGTGTGTCTCTGTGGGTCTCTTTGGGTCTCTATGAGTCTCTATGAGTCTCTGTGGGTCTCTATGGGTCTCTGTGTGTCTCTATGAGTCTCTTTGGGTCTCTGTGTGTCACTGTGGGTCTCTGTGTCTCTGTGGGTCTCTATGAGTCTCTATGAGTCTCTATGGGTCTCTGTGTGTCTCTGTGGGTCTCTATGAGTCTCTATGAGTCTCTATGGGTCTCTGTGTGTCTCTGTGGGTCTCTGTGGGTCTCTGTGGGTTTCTATGAGTCTCTGTGGGTCTCTGTGTGTCTCTATGAGTCTCTGTGGGTCTCTGTGGGTCTCTATGAGTCTCTGTGTGTCTCTATGAGTCTCTGTGGGTCTCTGTGGGTCTCTATGGGTCTCTGTGGGTCTCTGTGGGTCTCTATGAGTCTCTGTGTGTCTCTATGAGTCTCTGTGGGTCTCTGTGGGTCTCTATGAGTCTCTATGGGTCTCTATGAGTCTCTATGAGTCTCCGTGGGTCTCTATGGGTCTCTGTGGGTCCTATGAGTCTCTATGGGTCTCTGTGGGTCTCTGTGAGTCTCTATGGGTCTCTATGAGTCTCTATGAGTCTCCGTGGGTCTCTATGGGTCTCTGTGTGTCTCTATGAGTCTCTATGAGTCTCTGTGTGTCTCTATGAGTCTCTATGGGTCTCTGTGGGTCTCTGTGGGTCTCTGTGGGTCTCTGTGGGTCTCTATGAGTCTATGTGGGTCTCTATGCGTCTCTATGAGTCTCTGTGTGTCTCTATGAGTCTCTGTGGGTCTCTGTGGGTCTCTATGAGTCTCTATGGGTCTCTATGAGTCTCTATGAGTCTCCGTGGGTCTCTATGGGTCTCTGTGGGTCCTATGAGTCTCTATGGGTATCTATGTGTCTCTGTGGGTCCCTGTGGGTCTCTGTGAGTCTCTGTGTGTCTCTATGGGTCTCTATGGGTCTCTATGAGTCTCTGTCGGTCTCTATGGGTCTCTGTGGGTCTCTATGAGTCTCTGTGTGTCTCTATGGGTCTCTATGAGTCTCTATGAGTCTCTGTGTGTCTCTATGGGTCTCTATGGGTCTCTATGAGTCTCTGTGTGTCTCTATGAGTCTCTGTGTGTCTCTATGAGTCTCTGTGTGTCTCTATGAGTCTCTGTCGGTCTCTATGGGTCTCTGTGGGTCTCTATGGGTCTCTATGAGTCTCTATGAGTCTCTGTCGGTCTCTATGGGTCTCTGTGGGTCTCTATGGGTCTCTATGAGTCTCTATGAGTCTCTGTGTGTCTCTATGAGTCTCTATGAGTCTCTGTGTGTCTCTATGAGTCTCTGTGTGTCTCTATGAGTCTCTGTGTGTCTCTATGAGTCTCTGTGTGTCTCTATGAGTCTCTGTGGGTCTCTATGGGTCTCTGTGGGTCTCTATGGGTCTCTGTGTGTCTCTATGAGTCTCTGTGTGTCTCTATGAGTCTCTGTGTGTCTCTATGAGTCTCTGTGGGTATCTGTGGGTCTCTATGGGTCTCTATGAGTCTCTGTGGGTCTCTGTGGGTCTCTATGAGTCTCTGTGGGTCTCTATGATTCTCTATGGGTCTCTATGAGTCTCTATGAGTCTCTGTGGGTCTCTGTGGGTCTCTATGAGTCTATGTGGGTCTCTATGGGTCTCTATGAGTCTCTGTGTGTCTCTATGAGTCTCTGTGGGTCTCTGTGGGTCTCTATGAGTCTCTATGGGTCTCTATGAGTCTCTATGAGTCTCTGTCGGTCTCTATTGGTCTCTGTGGGTCTCTATGAGTCTCTGTGTGTCTCTATGGGTCTCTATGAGTCTCTATGAGTCTCTGTGTGTCTCTATGGGTCTCTATGGGTCTCTATGAGTCTCTGTGTGTCTCTATGAGTCTCTGTGTGTCTCTATGAGTCTCTGTGTGTCTCTATGAGTCTCTGTGGGTCTCTATGGGTCTCTGTGGGTCTCTATGGGTCTCTATGAGTCTCTGTGGGTCTCTGTGGGTCTCTATGAGTCTCTGTGGGTCTCTATGAGTCTCTGTGGGTCTCTATGAGTCTCTATGGGTCTCTATGAGTCTCTATGAGTCTCTGTGGGTCTCTATGGGTCTCTGTGGGTCTCTATGGGTCTCTATGAGTCTCTGTGGGTCTCTGTGGGTCTCTATGAGTCGCTGTGGGTCTCTATGAGTCTCTATGAGTCTCTGTGGGTCTCTGTGGGTCTCTATGAGTCTCTGTGGGTCTCTATGAGTCTCTGTGGGTCTCTATGGGTCTCTATGGGTCTCTGTGGGTCTGTATGAGTCTCTATGGGTGTCTATGAGTCTCTATGAGTCTCTGTGGGTCTCTATGGGTCTCTATGAGTCTCTGTGGGTCTCTGTGGGTCTCTATGAGTCTCTGTGTGTCTCTATGAGTCTCTGTGGGTCTCTGTGGGTCTCTATGAGTCTCTATGGGTCTCTATGAGTCTCTGTGGGTCTCTATGGGTCTCTGTGGGTCCTATGAGTCTCTATGGGTCTCTGTGGGTCTCTGTGGGTCTCTGTGGGTCTCTATGGGTCTCTATGGGTCCTATGAGTCTCTATGAGTCTCCGTGGGTCTCTATGGGTCTCTGTGGGTCCTTTGAGTCTCTATGGGTCTCTATGAGTCTCTGTGGGTCTCTATGGGTCTCTATGGGTCTCTATGAGTCTCTATGAGTCTCCGTGGGTCTCTATGTGTCTCTGTGGGTCCCTGTAGGTCTCTGTGAGTCTCTGTGAGTCTCTATGGGTCTCTATGGGTCTCTATGAGTCTCTGTCGGTCTCTATGGGTCTCTGTGGGTCTCTATGAGTCTCTGTGTGTCTCTATGGGTCTCTATGAGTCTCTATGAGTCTCTGTGTGTCTCTATGGGTCTCTATGGGTCTCTATGAGTCTCTGTGTGTCTCTATGAGTCTCTGTGTGTCTCTATGAGTCTCTGTGTGTCTCTATGAGTCTCTGTCGGTCTCTATGGGTCTCTGTGGGTCTCTATGGTTCTCTATGAGTCTCTATGAGTCTCTGTGTGTCTCTATGAGTCTCTATGAGTCTCTGTGTGTCTCTATGAGTCTCTGTGTGTCTCTATGAGTCTCTGTGTGTCTCTATGAGTCTCTGTGTGTCTCTATGAGTCTCTGTGGGTCTCTATGGGTCTCTGTGGGTCTCTATGGGTCTCTGTGTGTCTCTATGAGTCTCTGTGTGTCTCTATGAGTCTCTGTGTGTCTCTATGAGTCTCTGTGGGTCTCTGTGGGTCTCTATGGGTCTCTATGAGTCTCTGTGGGTCTCTGTGGGTCTCTATGAGTCTCTGTGGGTCTCTATGAGTCTCTGTGGGTCTCTATGATTCTCTATGGGTCTCTATGAGTCTCTATGAGTCTCTGTGGGTCTCTGTGGGTCTCTATGAGTCTATGTGGGTCTCTATGGGTCTCTATGAGTCTCTGTGTGTCTCTATGAGTCTCTGTGGGTCTCTGTGGGTCTCTATGAGTCTCTATGGGTCTCTATGAGTCTCTATGAGTCTCTGTGGGTCTCTATGGGTCTCTCTGGGTCCTATGAGTCTCTATCGGTCTCTGTGGGTCTCTATGAGTCTCTGTGGGTCTCTGTGGGTCTCTATGAGTCTCTATGGGTCTCTGTGGGTCTCTATGGGTCTCTGTGGGTCTCTATGAGTCTCTATGAGTCTCTGTGGGTCTCTGTGGGTCTCTATGGGTCTCTGTGGATCTCTATGGGTCTCTATGAGTCTCTGTGGGTCTCTATGGGTCTCTGTGGGTCTCTATGAGTCTCTATGGGTCTCTGCGGGTCTCT
>NC_133747.1:7278229-7280729 GCF_048934315.1 Petromyzon marinus | reverse complement strand
ACCACTACCACAACCACCACTACAACCATCACCACTACCACAACCACCACCACTACCACCACAACCACCACATCCACCACAACCACCACTACAACCATCACCACTACCACAACCACCACCACTTCCACCACAACCACCACAACCACCACTACAACCATCACCACTACAACCATCACCACTACCACCACAACCACCACAACCACCACAACCACTACAACCACCACAACCACCACAACCACCACTACAACCATCACCACTACCACCACAACCACCACAACCACTATAACCACCACAACCACCACTACAACCATCACCACAACCACCACAACCACCACCACAACCACAACCACCACAACCACCACAACCACTATAACCACCACCATCACCACAATCACCACTACCACCACAACCACCACAACCACTATAACCACCACCATCACCATAACCACCACAACCACTATAACCACCACCATCACCACAACCACCACAACCACTATAACCACCACAACCACCACTACAACCATCACCACTACCACCACAACCACCACAACCACTATAACCACAATCATCATCACCATCACCACCACCACCACCACCATCACCACCTTCACTACCACCATCACTACCACCACTACCACCATCACCAACACTACCACCACTACCACCATCACCACCAGAATATAACAACAAAATTCAAGAACTACTCAACGATGGCAGCTATACAAAAATAAAAAGAGATCCCACCAACAGCCTGGTTACCAAAACGAACAAAATCATCTCTGATTCAACAGCATTAATTGATGAGATCAAACAGTTCTCGTTGAAACCCTCTGCTGCCAGACCACCAAGATTATACGGCCTTCCAAAGATACACAAAGAAGGTACACCCCTTCGTCCCATCGTCTCTACTATCAACTCCCCCATCTATAAACTGGCTCGTTTTCTTGCTGATATACTGCGACCTTTCACTGGGAAAAACCACCTCTGCGGTACTAAATTCTACTCACCTGGTATTGACAATCAAAGGCATTTCCCTGTCCCCAGACGACCTGCTTGTCAGTTTTGATGTGGTGTCCTTGTTCACCAAAGTCCCGGTACCTGACACCATCGCTATCATTGAAGACCTGGTTCATCAAGGACTGTATACTGATGTACCCCCCCCCCCTGGTGAGACATTGCTTAACCAACACATACTTCACCTGGAATGGAACTTTCTATAAACAAACTGAGGGCACCCCAATGGGCTCCCCCCTATCTCCGGTTGTAGCCAACGTATTCATGGAAAAATTTGAGACTGACGCCATCCAGACTGCCACTCTACGCCCGACCTTATGGAAGAGGTACGTGGATGACACCTTTGTCATCTGGCCACATGGCCAGCCTGCTCTAGACCAGTTCCGCGACCACATCAATTCCATACACCCAGCCATCAGATTTACCATGGAGGTCGAAAAAGATGGCAAACTACCCTTTTTGGATGTCTTAATTAAAAGGAGCCGTGATGGTTCAATGAGCCACTCTGTCTACAGGAAAGCTACCCATACAGATGCTTACTTGAAACCGGATTCCCACCACCATCCATCCCAAAAGAACTCCCTCATCAAGACTCTATACCATAGAGCCCAATGCATTTCCGACCAGGAACACATTACCAGTGAACTCAAGCACGTACACCAGGCTCTCAGGGCTAATGGCTACTCCGACTACACAATCCGCAAAGCCATCACTCCAGTCATGAAGAAGGATCCTCTTGTGGAGCCACTCAAAACCATCACCTTACCCTACATTGCAGGGGTCACTAAAAAGATCTCCAAAATCCTGAATAAACACAAGATCCAGGTCCGATTCAACACAGTACATAAAATCCGTGATTTAGTTCTATCTGTAAAGGATGCTGTTCCAGACATACAGTACCCGGGCGTTTACAAACTAAAGTGCCTCTGTGGTAGTAGCTACATTGGAGAAACCAAACGACATATCTCGGACCGCATCCACGAACACAAAGCAGACTTGAAACACGGTAGGACGAACTCCTCTGCCGTGGCAGATCACTGTCATAATTCAGTGGGCTCACATGACATTGACTTCTCCAAGACGGAGGTTCTTTGCAAACCAACCGGCTACCATGAGAGATTCGTTCATGAGGCCATTCACATATACAAGCACAGAGACAATTTCAACCAAGAAGATGGATTCAGGCTTAGTAACCACTGGAAAGATGTTTTAAACCATTTCTGTTCCTAATTAATTGTATTTTTACGATGACCTTCAGACCGCAGCTCTTTCGCCAGCATTGACTCTTAATACCTCTCACACCACGGTTAATGGTATGGTTTACAACATGGAGTATAACAGCGCCTCGCAGCTGTCTCTCTCCCCCTCCTCTGTTCCGACCATGGATGAACTCGTCCGTCTGAACGGGGCCCGTAGCTATCCGTGGTGCAAAAGTTGAGGGTAAGAATCCACCCATTTTTTCGCCATATAGCATTGTGATATAACG
>NC_133747.1:7260729-7270729 GCF_048934315.1 Petromyzon marinus | reverse complement strand
GTGAGTGTGTCAGTGTGTAAGTGTGAGTGAGTGTGAGTGTGTCAGTGTGTCAGTGTGTCAGTGTATCAGTGTGAGTGTGTAAGTGTGTGTCAGTGTGTCAGTGTGTGTGTGTGTCAGTGTGTATGTGTGTGTGTGAGTGTGTCAGTGTGTGTGTCAGTGTGTCAGTGTGAGTGTGTCAGTGTGAGTGTGTCAGTGTGAGTGTCAGTGTGTCAGTGTGAGTGTGTCAGTGTGTCAGTGTGAGTGTGTCAGTGTGTAAGTGTGTGAGTGTGTCAGTGTGTAAGTGTGAGTGAGAGTGTCAGTGTGTCAGTGTGTACGTGTGAGTGTGTGAGTGTGTGTGTCAGTGTGTAAGTGTGAGTGAGAGTGTCAGTGTGTACGTGTGAGTGTGTCAGTGTGTGTGTCAGTGTGTCAGTGTGAGTGTGTCAGTGTGAGTGTCTCAGTGTGAGTGTCAGTGTGTCAGTGTGAGTGTGTCAGTGTGTCAGTGTGAGTGTGTCAGTGTGTAAGTGAGTGTGAGTGTGTGTCAGTGTGTCAGTGTGTCAGTGTGTGTGTGTCAGTGTGTGTGTGTGTCAGTGTGTAAGTGTGTGTGTGAGTGTGTCAGTGTGTGTGTCAGTGTGTCAGTGTGTGAGTGTGTGAGTGTGAGTGAGTGTGAGTGTATCAGTTTGTCAGTGTGTGAGTGTGTCAGTGTGTAAGTGTGTCAGTGTGTAAGTGTGTGTGTGTGTGTCAGTGTGATTGTGTCAGTGTGAGTGTGTCAGTGTGAGTGTCAGTGTGTCAGTGTGAGTGTGTCAGTGTGTCAGTGTGTGAGTGTGTCAGTGTGTAAGTGTGAGTGAGTGTGAGTGTGTCAGTGTGAGTGTCAGTGTGTCAGTGTGAGTGTGTCAGTATGTGAGTGTGTCAGTGTGTAAGTGTGAGTGAGTGTGAGTGTGTCAGTGTGTCAGTGTGTACGTGTGAGTGTGTCAGAGTATGTAAGTGTGAGTGTGTGAGTGTGTAAGTGTGTGTGTGTAAGTGTGTCAGAGTGTGTGTGTGTGAGTGTGTAAGTGTGTAAGTGAGTGAGAGTGTGTGTGTGAGTGTGTCAGTGTGTGAGTGTGTAAGTGTAAGTTTGTAAGAGTGTGTCACAGTGAGTGTGTCACAGTGTGTCACAGTGAGTGTGTCACAGTGTGTCACAGTGAGTGTGTCACAGTGAGTGTGTCACAGTGAGTGTGTCACAGTGAGTGTGTCACAGTGAGTGTGTCACAGTGAGAGTGTCACAGTGAGTGTGTCACAGTGAGAGTGTCACAGTGAGTGTGTCACAGTGAGAGTGTCACAGTGTGTCACAGTGAGAGTGTCACAGTGTGTGTGTGAGTGTGTCAGTGTGTGTCAGTGTGAGTGTGTGTGTGAGAGTGTAAGTGTGTAAGAGTGTGTCACAGTGAGTGTGTGTGTGTGTGAGTGTGTGAGTGTGTCTGTGTGTGTGTGAGTGTGTGTAAGTGTAAGTGTGTAAGAGTGTGTCACAGTGTAAGTGTGTGTGAGTGTGTGTCTGTGTAAGTGTAAGTGTGTAAGAGTGTGTCACAGTGTGTAAGAGTGTGTGTGTGTCTGTGTGTGTGTGTGAGTCTGTGTGTGAGTGTGTGTGAGTGTCAGTGTGTGTGTGTGAGTGTGTGAGTGTGTAAGTGTGTAAGTGTGTAAGAGTGTGTCACAGTGTGAGTGTGTGTGAGTGTGTGTCTGTGTAAGTGTAAGTGTGTAAGAGTGTGTCACAGTGAGTGTGTAAGTGTAAGTGTGTGTCACAGTGAGTGTGTGTGATGTGTGTCTGTGTGTGAGTGTGTGAGTGTGTGTGTGAGTGTGTCAGTGTGTGTGTGAGTGTGTCAGTGTGTGTGTGAGTGTGTGTGTGAGTGTGTCAGTGTGTGTCAGTGTGAGTGTGTCAGTGTGAGTGTGTCAGTGTGTGAGTGTGTAAGTGTAAGTGTGTAAGTGTGTCACCTTTCCCTGTGCTCCGTATCCCCAGGCCACCACCCGTGACGCGTTGCTCCCCGCCCCCCTGGTCACGTGGTGCCAGTAGTGGAGCAGGTGACCACGTGATGTGTCAGTGTCAGTGTGTGTGTGTCAGAGTGTGTGTGTGTGAGTGTGTGTGTGTAAGTGTGAGTGTGTCAGTGTGTGTGTCTGTGTAAGTGTAAGTGTGTAAGTGTGTCACCTTTCCCTGTGCTCCGTATCCCCAGGCCACCACCCGTGACGCGTTGCTCCCCGCCCCCCTGGTCACGTGGTGCCAGTAGTGGAGCAGCGGCGGCCGCGTGGCTCCGGCGCAGCGGAGCAGCGCGCGACCGCCCACGACGCCGCTCGCGCGCGACGTCACGCGGCGCACGTCACTGTCACGTGACGCTGACGCGGAGAGGGGTGGGCGGGGTTTGGGGTGTGGGCGGTGGGGGTAGAGTGGTGGTGGTGATGGTGGTGGTGGTGATGGTGGTGGTGATGGTGGTGGTGGTGATGTTGGTGATGGTGGTGGTGATGGTGGTGGTGATGGTGGTGGTGATGGTGGTGATGGTGGTGGTGGTGATGGTGGTGGTGATGGTGGTGGTGATGGTGGTGGTGGTGATGTTGGTGATGGTGGTGGTGATGGTGGTGGTGATGGTGGTGGTGATGTTGGTGATGGTGGTGGTGGTGATGGTGGTGGTGGTGGTGGTGGTGATGGTGGTGGTGGTGATGGTGGTGATGGTGGTGATGGTGGTGATGGTGGTGGTGGTGGTGATGGTGGTGGTGGTGGTGGTGATGTTGGTGATGGTGGTGGTGGTGATGGTGGTGGTGGTGATGGTGGTGGTGGTGATGGTGGTGGTGGTGATGGTGGTGGTGATGGTGATGGTGGTGGTGATGGTGGTGATGGTGATGGTGGTGGTGGTGGTGGTGGTGATGGTGGTGGTGGTGATGGTGGTGGTGGTGATGGTGGTGGTGATGGTGATGGTGGTGGTGATGGTGGTGGTGGTGATGGTGGTGGTGATGATGGTGGTGGTGGTGATGGTGGTGGTGATGGTGGTGATGGTGATGGTGGTGATGATGGTGGTGGTGGTGGTGGTGGTGATGGTGGTGGTGGTGGTGATGGTGGTGGTGATGGTGGTGGTGGTGATGGTGATGGTGGTGATGGTGGTGATGGTGGTGGTGGTGGTGATGGTGGTAGTGGTGATGGTGGTGGTGATGGTGGTGATGGTGGTGGTGGTGATGGTGATGATGATGATGATGGTGGTGATGGTGATGATGGTGGTGGTGGTGATGGTGATGGTGGTGATGGTGGTGGTGGTGATGGTGGTGATGGTAGTGGTGGTGGTGATGGTGGTGGTGGTGGTGATGGTGGTGGTGATGGTGGTGGTGATGGTGGTGATGATGATGGTGGTGATGGTGGTGATGGTGGTGGTGATGGTGGTGGTGGTGATGGTGGTGATGGTGGTGGTGATGGTGGTGATGTTGTGTTAGTGATGATGATGGTGATGATGATGATGTTGTGTTAGTGATGATGATGGTGATGATGATGGTGGTGATGGTGGTGATGATGATGGTGGTGATGGTGGTGATGTGTTAGTGATGATGGTGGTGGTGATGTTGTGTTAGTGATGATGATGGTGATGATGGTGGTGATGGTGGTGATGATGATGGTGGTGATGGTGATGATGATGGTGGTGATGGTGGTGATGTTGTGTTAGTGATGATGATGATGGTGATGATGATGATGTTGTGTTAGTGATGATGATGGTGGTGATGGTGATGATGATGGTGGTGATGGTGGTGATGTTGTGTTAGTGATGATGATGGTGATGATGATGATGTTGTGTTAGTGATGATGATGGTGGTGATGGTGATGATGATGGTGGTGATGGTGGTGATGATGGTGGTGATGGTGGTGATGTGTTAGTGATGATGGTGGTGGTGGTGGTGATGTTGTGTTAGTGATGATGATGGTGATGATGGTGGTGGTGATGATGGTGGTGGTGGTGGTGATGTTGTGTTAGTGATGATGATGGTGATGATGGTGGTGGTGATGATGATGGTGGTGATGGTGATGATGATGTTGGTGATGGTGGTGATGGTGGTGGTGGTGATGGTGGTGATGTTGTGTTAGTGATGATGATGGTGATGATGGTGGTGGTGATGATGATGGTGGTGATGGTGATGATGATGTTGGTGATGGTGGTGATGGTGGTGATGGTGGTGATGTTGTGTTAGTGATGATGATGGTGGTGATGATGATGGTAGTGATGATGATGGTGGTGATGGTGGTGATGTTGTGTTAGTGATGATGATGGTGGTGATGTTGTGTTAGTGATGGTGGTGATGATGATGGTGGTGATGATGATGGTGGTGATGGTGGTGATGTTGTGTTAGTGATGATGATGGTGGTGATGATGATGTTATTGTGTTAGTGATGATGTTGTGTTAGTGATGTTAGTGATGATGATGTGTTAGTGATGGTGGTGATGTGTTAGTGATGATGATGTGTTAGTGATGGTGGTGATGTGTTAGTGATGGTGATGATGTGTTAGTGATGGTGGTGATGTTTTAGTGATGATGATGTTGTGTTAGTGATGGTGGTGATGTGTTAGTGATGGTGGTGATGTGTTAGTGGTGATGATGATGTTGTGTTAGTGATGGTGATGATGTGTTAGTGATGGTGGTGATGTGTTAGTGGTGATGATGATGTTGTGTTAGTGATGGTGATGATGTGTTAGTGATGGTGATGATGTGTTATTGGTGATGTGTTAGTGATGGTGATGTGTTAGTGATGGTGGTGATGTGTTAGTGATGATGATGTTGTGTTAGTGATGGTGGTGATGTGTTAGTGATGGTGATGATGTGTTAGTGATGGTGATGATGTGTTATTGGTGATGTGTTAGTGATGGTGATGATGTGTTATTGGTGATGTGTTAGTGGTGATGATGATGATGTGTTAGTGGTGATGATGATGTGTTAGTGATGGTGATGTGTTAGTGATAATGATGTGTTAGTGTTAGTGGTGATGTGTTAGTGATGATGATGATGTGTTATTGGTGATGTGTTAGTGATGGTGATGTTGTGTTAGTGATGGTGATGTGTTAGTGATGATGATGTTGTGTTAGTGTTAGTGGTGATGTGTTAGTGATGATGATGTGTTAGTGATGGTGGTGATGTGTTAGTGATGATGTTGTGTTAGTGATGGTGGTGATGTGTTAGTGATGGTGGTGATGTGTTAGTGAAGATGTTGTGTTAGTGATGATGTGTTAGTGATGATGATGTTGTGTTAGTGATGGTGGTGATGTGTTAGTGATGGTGGTGATGTGTTAGTGATGGTGATGATGTTGTGTTAGTGATGGTGATGATGTGTTATTGGTGAAATGTGTTAGTGATGATGATGTGTTAGTGATGGTGATGATGTGTTAGTGATGGTGATGATGCGTTATCGGTGATGTGTTAGTGATGGTGATGTGTTAGTGATGGTGATGTGTTAGTGATGATGGTGTGTTAGTGATGATGTTATGTTAGTGTTAGTGGTGATGTGTTAGTGATGGTGGTGATGTGTTAGTGATGGTGGTGATGTGTTAGTGATGGTGGTGATGTTAGTGATGGTGATGTTAGTGATGATGATGTTAGTGATGGTGGTGATGTGTTAGTTATGATGATGTGTTAGTGATGATGTTGTGTTAGTGATGGTGATGTGTTAGTGATGGTGGTGATGTGTTAGTGATGATGATGTGTTAGTGATGGTGGTGATGTGTTAGTGGTGATGATGATGTTGTGTTAGTGATGGTGATGATGTGTTAGTGATGATGATGTTATGTTAGTGATGGTGATGATGTGTTAGTGATGGTGGTGATGTGTTAGTGATGATGATGTTGTGTTAGTGATGGTGGTGATGTGTTAGTGATGATGTTGTGTTAGTGATGGTGGTGATGTGTTAGTGATGGTGGTGATGTGTTAGTGAAGATGTTGTGTTAGTGATGATGTGTTAGTGATGATGATGTTGTGTTAGTGATGGTGGTGATGTGTTAGTGATGGTGGTGATGTGTTAGTGATGGTGATGATGTTGTGTTAGTGATGGTGATGATGTGTTATTGGTGAAATGTGTTAGTGATGATGATGTGTTAGTGATGGTGATGATGTGTTAGTGATGGTGATGATGCGTTATCGGTGATGTGTTAGTGATGGTGATGTGTTAGTGATGGTGATGTGTTAGTGATGATGTTATGTTAGTGTTAGTGGTGATGTGTTAGTGATGGTGGTGATGTGTTAGTGATGGTGGTGATGTGTTAGTGATGGTGGTGATGTTAGTGATGGTGATGTTAGTGATGATGATGTTAGTGATGGTGGTGATGTGTTCGTTATGATGATGTTGTGTTAGTGATGATGTTGTGTTAGTGATGGTGATGTGTTAGTGATGGTGGTGATGTGTTAGTGATGATGATGTGTTAGTGATGGTGGTGATGTGTTAGTGGTGATGATGATGTTGTGTTAGTGATGGTGATGATGTGTTAGTGATGATGATGTTATGTTAGTGATGGTGATGATGTTTTAGTGATGGTGGTGATGTGTTAGTGATGATGATGTTGTGTTAGTGATGGTGGTGATGTGTTAGTGATGATGTTGTGTTAGCGATGGTGGTGATGTGTTAGTGGTGATGATGATGTTGTGTTAGTGATGGTGATGATGTGTTAGTGATGGTGATGATGTGTTATTGGTGATGTGTTAGTGATGGTGATGTGTTAGTGGTGATGATGATGATGTGTTAGTGGTGATGATGATGTGTTAGTGATGGTGATGTGTTAGTGATGATGATGTTGTGTTAGTGTTAGTGGTGATGTGTTAGTGATGATGATGTGTTAGTGATGGTGGTGATGTGTTAGTGGTGATGATGATGTTGTGTTAGTGATGGTGATGATGTGTTAGTGATGGTGATGTGTTAGTGATGGTGGTGATGTGTTAGTGATGATGTTGTGTTAGTGATGGTGGTGATGTGTTAGTGATGGTGGTGATGTGTTAGTGATGATGTTGTGTTAGTGGTGATGTGTTAGTGATGATGATGTTGTGTTAGTGATGGTGGTGATGTGTTATTGGTGAAATGTGTTAGTGATGATGATGTGTTAGTGATGGTGATGTGTTAGTGATGGTGGTTTGTTAGTGATGATGTTGTGTTAGTGTTAGTGGTGATGTGTTAGTGATGGTGGTGATGTTAGTGATGGTGATGTTAGTGATGGCGGTGATGTGTTAGTGATGGTGGTGATGTGTTAGTGATGGTGGTGATGTGTGAGTGGTGATGATGATGTTGTGTTAGTGATGGTGGTGATGTTAGTGATGGTGATGTTAGTGATGATGATGTTAGTGATGGTGGTGATGTGTTAGTTATGATGATGTTGTGTTAGTGATGGTGATGTGTTAGTGATGGTGATGTGTTAGTGATAGTGGTGATGTGTTAGTGATGATGATGTGTTAGTGATGGTGGTGATGTGTTAGTGGTGATGATGATGTTGTGTTAGTGATGGTGATGATGTGTTAGTGATGATGATGTTGTGTTAGTGATGGTGGTGATGTGTTAGTGATGATGTTGTGTTAGTGATGGTGATGTGTTAGTGATGATGATGTGTTAGTGATGGTGGTGATGTGTTAGTGGTGATGATGATGTTGTGTTAGTGATGGTGGTGATGTGTTAGTGATGATGATGTTGTGTTAGTGATGGTGGTGATGTGTTAGTGATGGTGGTGATGTGTTAGTGATGATGATGTTGTGTTAGTGAAGGTGGTAATGTTGTGTTAGTGATGGTGATGTTGTGTTAGTTGTTAGTGATGATGATGTTGTGTTAGTGATGATGATGTTGTGTTAGTGGTGATGATTACGTGTTAGTGATGATGATGTTAGTGATGATGTGATGATGATGATGTGTTAGTGATGGTGATGTTAGTGATGGTGATGTGTTAGATGTGATGATGATACTGTGTTGATGATGTGTTAGTGATGATGATGTGTAAGTGATGATGATGATGTGTTAGTGATGATGATGATGATGTGTTGTTGATGATGATGTTAGTGATGATGATAATGTTAGTGATGATGATGATACTGTGTTGTTGATGATGGTGTTAGTGATGATGATGTGTTAGTGATGATGTTTTAGTGATGATGATACTGTGTTGTTGATGATGATGTTTAGTGATGATGGTGATGTTAGTGATGAGAATGATGATATTGTGTTGATGATGTGTTAGTGATGATGATGTGTTAGTGATGATGATGTGTTAGTGATGGTGATGATGTTAGTGATGATGTTAGTAATGATGATGATGTTAGTGATGACGATACTGTGTTGTTGATGATGATGTTAGTGATGATGATTATGATGATACTGTGTTGATGATGATGTGTTAGTGATGATGATGTGTTAGTGATGGTGATGTTTTAGCGATGATGGTGATGTGTTAGTGATGATGATGATACTGTGTTGATGATGATGATGATGATGTTAGTGATGATGATGATACTGTGTTGATGATGATGTTAGTGATGATGATGATAGTGATGATGATGTTAGTGATGATGATGATGATGCTGTATTGATGATGATGATGTTAGTGATGATGATGATAATGTGTTGATGATGATGTTAGTGATGATGATGATAGTGATGATGATAGTGATGATGATGTTAGTGATGATGATGCTGTGTTGATGATGGTGATGTTAGTGATGATGATATAGTGTTGATGATGATGTTAGTGATGATGATGCTGTGTTGATGATGATGATGTTAGTGATGATGATGATGATGATACTGTGTTGATGATGATGTTAGTGATGATGATGCTGTGTTGATGATGATGATGTTAGTGATGATGATGATACTGTGTTGATGATGATGTTAGTGATGATGATGATGATGTTAATGATGATGATACTGTGTTGATGATGATGATGTTAGTGATGATGATGATGATGCTGATCGCGTCCCAGATGTCTCACCATTCGACATTGGGCTGTGATACATGGGGATGAGACACCACCACCAGCACCACCAGCACCACCACCACCAGCAGCTGGCAAACCGCACGCTTCCAAAGAGAACCATCTCACGTGGAAGTCATCACCCTCTCTGTCTCTCTGTGTCTCTGTCTGTCTCTGTCGGTCTCTGTCTGTGTGTCTCTGTGTGTCTCTGTCTGTCTCTGTGTGTCTCTGTGTGTCTCTGTGTCTCTGTCTGACTCTGTGTGTCTCTGTGTGTCTGTGTCTCTGTGTCTGTGTCTCTGTCTGTCTCTGTGTCTCTGTGTCTCTGTGTCTCTGTCTCTGTGTGTCTCTATGTGTCTCTGTGTGTCTCTGTGTCTGTGTCTGACTCTGTGTGTCTCTGTCTCTCTGTCTCTGTCTGTCTCTGTGTCTCTGTCTGTGTGTGTGTCTCTGTGTGTCTCTGTGTGTCTCTGTGTCTGTGTCTGACTCTGTGTGTCTCTGTCTGTGTGTCTCTGTGTGTCTCTGTGTGTCTCTGTGTCTGTGTCTCTGTCTGTCTCTGTGTGTCTCTGTGTCTCTGTCTGTCTCTGTGTCTCTGTGTCTCTGTCTCTGTGTGTCTCTGTATCTCTGTCTGTCTCTGTCTGTCTCTGTGTCTCTGTGTCTCCGTCTGTGTCTGTCTGTCTGTCTGTCTCTGTGTCTCTGTCTGTCTCTGTGTGTCTCTGTGTGTCTGTGTCTCTGTGTCTGTGTCTGTCTGTCTCTGTCTGTCTGTCTCTGTGTGTCTCTGTGTCTGTGTCTCTGTCTGTCTCTGTGTGTCTCTGTCTGTGTCTCTGTGTCTGTGTCTCTGTCTCTGTATCTCTGTCTCTGTCTGTGTCTCTGTGTCTGTGTCTGTGTCTCTGTGTGTCTCTGTGTGTCTCTGTCTCTGTGTCTCTGTCTGTCTCTGTGTGTCTCTGTCTGTCTCTGTGTCTCTGTGTCTCTGTCTGTCTCTGTGTGTCTCTGTCTCTGTCTCTGTGTCTCTGTCTCTCTCTCTCTGTGTCTCTGTGTGTCTCTGTCTCTGTGTCTCTGTGTGTCTCTGTGTCTCTGTGTGTCCCTGTCTGTCTCTGTGTCT
>NC_133747.1:7215729-7255729 GCF_048934315.1 Petromyzon marinus | reverse complement strand
CTGGCGACCCGGGTTCGATTCCCGCTCACGGCCAACACCAGTGACGATTATCTGAACCGGTCCCGGGCCTCCCCTAGGTCGACTCAGCCTCAAATGAGTACCTGGTGCGGTGTGTAAACATCGCCACTAGGGAGACAAAGGCGGTCGGGCGTGGTGCTGGCCACCCACCCCCTCGTGTACCGTTCCGGCCTTCATAGGTGCTCGCTAACAGCACTTGCCCCTACAGTCTGTTAAGGCTATATGGGAGATCTTTGTCTTTGTGTGTGTACCTGTGTGTGTGTACCTGTGTGTGTGTACTTGTGTGTGTGTGTACCTGTGTGTACCTGTGTGTGTGTACCTGTGTGTGTATCTGTGTGTGTGTACGTGTGTGTACCTGTGTGTGTACACTGTGTGTGTGTGTGTACCTGTGTGTGTGTGTACTTGTGTGTGTGTGTGTGTGTACCTGTGTGTGTGTACCTGTGTGTGTGTGTATCTGTGTGTGTGTATCTGTGTGTGTGTACCTGTGTGTGTGTGTACCTGTGTGTGTGTACCTGTGTGTGTGTACCTGTGTGTGTGTACCTGTGTGTGTGTACCTGTGTGTGTGTACCTGTGTGTGTGTGTACCTGTGTGAGTGTACCTGTGTGTGTGTGTACCTGTGTGAGTGTACCTGTGTGTGTGTGTACCTGTGTGTGTGTACCTGTGTGTCTGTGTGTGTACCTGTGTGTGTACCGGTGTGTGTACTTGTGTGTGTGTGTGTCTGTGTGTGTACCTGTGTGTGTCTACCTGTGTGTGTGTGTGTATCTGTGTGTGTATCTGTGTGTGTATCTGTGTGTGTGTATCTGTGTGTGTATCTGTGTGTGTATCTGTGTGTGTGTACCTGTGTGTGTGTGTACCTGTGTGTGTGTACCTGTGTGTGTACCTGTGTGTGTACTTGTGTGTGTGTACCTGTGTGTGTGTGTACCTGTGTGTGTGTGTACCTGTGTGTGTACCTGTGTGTGTGTGTATCTGTGTGTGTGTACCTGTGTGTGTGTACCTGTGTATCTACCTGTGTGTGTGCACCTGTGTGTGTGCACCTGTGTGTGTGTACCTGTGTGTGTGTATACCTGTGTGTGTGTATACCTGTGTGTGTGTGTGTACCTGTGTGTGTGTGTCTACCTGTGTGTGTGTGTGTGTACCTGTGTGTGTACCTGTGTGTGTGTGTATCTGTGTGTACCTGTGTGTGTGCATACCTGTGTGTGCATACCTGTGTGTGTGTGTACCTGTGTGTGTGTGTGTGTACCTGTGTGTGTACCTGTGTGTGTGTGTGTGTGTGTACCTGTGTGTGTGTACCTGTGTGTGTGTGTACCTGTGTGTGTACCTGTGTGTGTGTGTACCTGTGTGTGTGTACCTGTGGGTACCTGTGTGTGTGTACCTGTGACGATTATCTGAACCAGGCCTCCCCTAGGTCGACTCAGCCTCAAATGAGTACCTGGTGCAGTGTGTAAACATCGCCACTGGGGAGACAAAGGCGGTCGGGCGTGGCGCTGGCCACCCACCCCCTCGTGTACCGTTCCGGCCTTCATAGGTGCTCGCTAACAGCACTTGCCCCGACAGTCTGTTAAGGCTATATGGGGGATCTTTGTGTGTGTGTGTGTAACTGTGTGTGTGTACCTGTGCCGGGAAAGGTCCTGGCAAGGATTATTCAACATCGCCTTGCCAGGCACGCTGAGGAGAGGCTTTGCGGAGCCCCAATGCGGTTTCAGGAAAGGGCGGTCCTGCACAGATGCCATATTTTCTGTCCGTCTGCTACAGCAGAGGTGTAGGGAATTCCAACAAGACCTACATCTCTGCTTTATTGACCTGGTCAAGGCCTATGATACCATCAGTAGGCCTGGGCTCTGGGTCGTTCTTCGTGCTTTTGGAGTACCTGACCCTCTGCTCACGATCATTAAGGACCTTCATGATGGTGAGCGGGCCCGGGTAAAACTACGTGGCCGGGAGTCAGAGCCATTCCCTGTACACCTTGGGGTGCGACAGGGATGTCTTCTGGCTCCCACATTATTTAACATCTATTTTGACCACGTAGTTCGTGAAGCCTTCAATAGCTGTACCGGGGGAATCTCCATATGGTACAGATATAATGGGAGGCTAATCGATGCCCGGGTGCGGTCAAGGGATGGCTACCTATTGCTCAACCACGTTATGTATGCTGATGATTTGGTAATAGCTGCTCAGTCAGAGGAGGAGTTGGAGACGCTGCTGCTGAGACTGGAGCGTGCCACTAAGAGGTGGGGCCTTACCATCAGCCCCACCAAAACTAAGCACCTGCCTGGGTATTTTGTACCATCGGACACTCCACCCCCACAACTCCCAATCGGTGATGGGGCAGTTGTGAAGAGAGTGGAGAGTTTCTCATACCTGGGCAGTGTGCTTATGACTGGCTCCAGTTTAACAGCAGAGGTCTCACTCCGAATCAGTCGAGCGGCAATATCTTTTCATCGGTTGCGTAACGCTGTGTGGAAGCTACCTGGTCTGTCGCTCCGCACTAAGCTTCAGGTCTTCTCGGCCACGGTCATTCCCTCCCTTCTCTACGCTTGCGAAACGTGGACCTCCCTAATGGAACATCTTCGCCGGTTAGAAACATTTAGGCTGGCCTGCCTACGATCCATCCTGGGTTTAACCAGACTGGATTGTGTGAGTAGCTCACAAATCCTTGAAAGATCTGGGCAGGGTCCCATCGGTGAGCTCCTCTGGCAGGCAAGGCTGCGATGGCTGGGTCATGTAGCCCGCATGCCCAGCCACCGCATGCCGAAACAGCTTTTGTTTGGCCGGATCGAGGGGGCTAAGCGGGCGCGGCACGGGCTAGAGAAGAGATGGAGTGATGTGGTACAGGAGGACGTGGAGCTGAGTGGACTTGCCGATGACTGGTACCAGCGGTGTCAAGATCGGTCTCTGTAGAGGAGGCTCGTGAAGGATGCTACTGGGCAGTTGGAGGCAGTCGCCCTCCAACAACAACGGAGGGCGGAGGAGCGACGCTCACAACAACGAGCGGAGCGCCGGGTGGCTAAAGCACAGCAGGTTGGCACAGTAGGGGGCACAGGTGGTGCATCAGCCAGTCATCTCAGTCAGTCGACCCGTGGCACCTGGGTCTGCCCCGTGACCTCCTGCCAGCGGGCGTTCGACACTTCACGTGGCCTCAGGGTGCACATAGCCTGGCACAAGCGTCGTGGTGACGTCACCGCCACTTAGTGGCGAATGGCGGTTGTTGTTGTTGTTGTTGGTGTTAGTGGTGGTGATGTTAGTGGTGGTGGTGTTATTGTTGGTGATGTTAGTGTTGGTGATGTTAGTGGTGGTGGTGTTAGTGGTGGTGATGTTAGTCTTGGTGATGTTAGTGGTGGTGATGTTAGTGGTGGTGGTGTTAGTGTTGGTGATGTTAGTGGTGGTGATGTTAGTGGTGGTGGTGTTAGTGGTGGTGGTGTTAGTGTTGGTGATGTTAGTGGTGGTGGTGTTAGTGGTGGTGGTGTTAGTGGTGGTGGTGTTAGTGGTGGTGGTGTTAGTGTTGGTGGTGTTAGTGGTGGTGTTAGTGTTGGTGATGTTAGTGGTGGTTGTGTTAGTGGTGGTGTTAGTGGTGGTGGTGTTAGTGTTGGTGGTGTTAGTGGTGGTGGTGTTAGTGGTGGTGGTGTTAGTGGTGGTGGTGTTAGTGGTGGTGATGTTAGTGGTGGTGATGTTAGTGGTGGTGATGTTAGTGGTGGTGGTGTTAGTGTTGGTGATGTTAGTGGTGGTGGTGTTAGTGGTGGTGGTGGTGTTAGTGGTGATGTTAGTGGTGGTGGTGTTAGTGTTGGTGATGTTAGTGGTGATGTTAGTGGTGGTGATGTTTGTGTTGGTGATGTTAGTGGTGATGTTAGTGGTGGTGATGTTAGTGGTGGTGGTGTTAGTGTTGGTGATGTTAGTGGTGGTGGTGTTAGTGTTGGTGATGTTAGTGGTGGTGGTGTTAGTGTTGGTGGTGTTAGTGGTGGTGATGTTAGTGGTGGTGGTGTTAGTGGTGGTGGTGTTAGTGGTGGTGGTGGTGTTAGTGGTGGTGGTGTTAGTGGTGATGATGTTAGTGGTGGTGGTGTTAGTGTTGGTGATGTTAGTGGTGGTGATGTGAGTGGTGGTGGTGTTAGTGGTGGTGATGTTAGTGTTGGTGATGTTAGTGGTGGTGATGTGAGTGGTGGTGGTGTTAGTGGTGGTGGTGTTAGTGGTGGTGGTGTTAGTGGTGGTGATGTTAGTGGTGGTGATGTTAGTGTTGGTGATGTTAGTGTTGGTGATGTTAGTGGTGGTGGTGTTAGTGGTGATGTTAGTGGTGGTGTTAGTGGTGGTGGTGTTAGTGGTGGTGGTGTTAGTGGTGGTGTTTGTGGTGGTAATGTTAGTGTTGGTGATGTTAGTGTTGCTAATTCCTTTGTCAAGGCGCTTTGTTTCTTCTCACACAGCTTAAAAGGTCGCGATCTGAGCGTGGTTGTGTTCACTCCAGCGCTGTCCTCCAGACAGTCTCGTCCCTTCACCTGATGAAGGCCGCTTGTGTCGTGGCCGAAACGTCGTGAGAATTTTAATATTTCATTTTATCAATTTATAATTGTTATCCTCATTCTACGTGGTGGTGACTTCACCGAAAGAACCAAAGAAGATGAATCCTCGCACTCACGAATGCTTTAAACAAGTTTAACACGTAGAAGGCTTTCGCGACCAATATTATTCATAATAAAGGTTTTTTTGGGTTAGATCGCCACGTTATTTATAAATGTGTCGTAACCCTCCACCACCCGACACGGCCAATCAGCAACAAAAAAGTGTCACGTTGACAAAAGACAAAAATAGTTCACTACTTTAGCCCACCGGTGTGTTGTTGAAGAGTGAATCCACAACATTTACAGTTTGAGTTGTACGACGTTGGATGTATTTACCAGCGAAACGTCGTACAACTCAAACTGTAAATGTTGTAGAGATTCACTCTTCAACAACACACCGGTGGGCTAAAGTAGTGAACTATTTTGTGTCTTTTGTCAACGTGACACTTTGTTTTGCTGATTGGCCGTGTCGTGTGGTGGAGGGTTACGACACATTTATAAATAAAAACGCGATCTAACCCACCAAAAACCTTTATTATGAATGCTTTAAATCGTAACCAAAAAAAAAGATTCGAGTTTTAATAATAGGCGATTTAAAAAAAAAATGTTTAACATAATTTAGGTGGTGGTGGTGGTGGTGGTTGGGGGGCCCATTCACACAACATCATTCCGATCGCCGCTGTGACGGAGAGCTAGCGGCGATCTGAACCGGCGAGACTCGGGGAAACTTGTGGAAAATAAAGACGTCTGCCTCTGCATCCTCTTCACCACGCTCGCAAACAAAGGCACGCGCACACACACACGCCATAGATACGCACGTATATATATTTATATTTACGTATATATATATTTTTTACACGTCAAATATTAATAACATATTTACAGCGAGCAAAAATACTTTAATAGTTATGACCGCCCACCCCCCTGACAGAAGAAATTCACGGGCTGATCGTAGCATCAAGAAGATGGGAATTGGTGTTAGTGCAGTGTCTAACTAGCAATGTCTCACTACCCAGTGTCTAACTAGCAATGTCTCACTACCCAGTGTCTAACTAGCAGTGTCTCACTACCCAGTGTCTCACTAGCAGTGTCTAACTAGCAGTGTCTCACTACCCAGTGTCTCACTACCCAGTGTCTCACTACCCAGTGTCTCACTACCCAGTGTCTCACTAGCAGTGTCTCACTACCCAGTGTCTCACTACCCAGTGTCTCACTACCCAGTGTCTCACTACCCAGTGTCTCACTAGGAGGGAATGACCGTGGCCGAGAAGACCTGAAGTTTAGTGCGGAGCGACAGACCAGGTAGCTTCCACACAGCGTTACACAACCGATGAAAAGATATTGCCGCTCGACTGATTTGGAGTGAGACCTCTGCTGTTAAACTGGAGCCAGTCATAAGCACACTGCCCAGTTATGGGAAACTCTCCACTCTCTCCACAACTGCCCCATCACCGATTGGGAGTTGTGGGGGTGGAGTGTCCGATGGTTCAAAATACCCAGGCAGGTGCTTAGTTTTGGTGGGGCTGATGATAAGGCCCCATCTCTCCAACTCCTCCTCTGAATGAGCAGCTATTACCAAATCATCAGCATACATAACGTGGTTGAGCAATAGGGAGCCATCCTTTGACCGCACCCGGGCATCGATCAGCCTCCCATTATATCCGTACCATATGGAGATTCCCCCGGTACAGCTATTGAAGGCTTCACGAACTACGTGGTCAAAATAGATGTTAAATAATGTGGGAGCCAGAGGACATCCCTGTCGCACCCCAAGGTGTACAGGGAATGGCTCCGACTCCCGGCCACGTAGTTTTACCCGGGCCCGCTCACCATCATGAAGGTCCTTAATGATCGTGAGCAGTGGGTCAGGGACTCCAAAAGCACGAAGAACAACCCAGAGCCAAGGCCTACTGATGGTATCATAGGCCTTGACCTGGTCGATAAAGCAGAGATGTAAGTCTTGTTGGAATTCCCTACACCTCTGCTGTAGCAGACGGACAGAAAATATGGCATCTGTGCAGGACCGCCCTTTCCTGAAACCGCATTGGGGCTCCGCAAGCCTCTCCTCAGCGTGCCTGGCAAGGCGATGCTGAATAATCCTTGCCAGGACCTTTCCCGGCACACTGAGGAGTGAGATGCCCCTGTAGTTGTTACAGTCTGTGCGGTCCCCCTTCTTAAAGAGGGGGACCACCAGGGCATCCTTCCAATCCTGCGGAACCCGTCCAAGACACTAAACCACAAATAAAATACACACACACACACACACATAGACACAGACACACACAGACACACACAGACACACAGAGACACACACACAGAGACACACAGACACACACACACACACAGACACACAGACACACACACACACAGAGACACACACACAGAGACACACAGACACACACATAGACACACACACACAGACACACGCACACACATAGACACACAGACACACACACATATACACTGCTACACTACACTATACACTACTACATTACTATATCACTACCCACATCACCCATCCAGATCACTACCCACTAACCACACCGAATCAACAAAAACATCAACTAACATCACATCAACTAACATCAACTAACACAACATCAACTAACACAACATCAACTAACATCAACTAACATCAACTAACATCACATCAACTAACACAACATCAACTAACATCAACTAACACAACATCAACTAACATCAACTAACATCAACTAACATCACATCAACTAACACAACATCAACTAACATCAACTAACATCAACTAACACAACATCAACTAACCACACCACATCAGCTCCGTGAGTGAGTCATCCCAGCTCCACCCCCAGCTCCACCCCCAGCTCCACCCCCAGCTCCACCCCCAGCTCCACCCCCAGCTCCACTCCCAGCTCCACTCCCAGCTCCACTCCCAGCCCCACCCAGCTCCACCCCCCCAGCTCCACCCAGCTCCACTCCCAGCTCCACCCCAGCTCCACCCCCAGCTCCACCCCCAGCTCCACTCCCAGCTCCACTCCCAGCTCCACTCCCAGCCCCACCCAGCTCCACCCCCCCAGCTCCACCCAGCTCCACTCCCAGCTCCACCCCAGCTCCACCACCAGGTTAAGACACAACACAGCTCCACCAGGACCACCTTAAGACACAACACAGCTCCACCAGCACCACGTTAAGACACAACACAGCTCCACCAGCACCACGTTAAGACACAACACAGCTCCACCACCAGGTTAAGACACAACACAGCTCCACCACCAGGTTAAGACACAACACAGCTCCACCACCCACCCCAGCTCCACCACGTTAAGACACAACACAGCTCCACCACCACGTTAAGACACAACACAGCTCCACCCCAGCTCCACCCCAGCTCCACCACCACCACCCAGCTCCACCACCACGTTAAGACACAACACAGCTCCACCACCACCCAGCTCCACCACCACCCACACCAGCACCACGTTAAGACACAACACAGCTCCACCCACCACCACGTTAAGACACAACACAGCTCCACCACCCACCCCAGCTCCACCCCAGCTCCACCCCCAGCTCCACCCCAGCTCCACCCAGCACCACCACGTTAAGACACGACACAGCTCCTCCACCACCACCCCAGCTCCACCCCAGCTCCACCCCCAGCTCCACCCCAGCTCCACCCAGCACCACCAGGTTAAGACACAACACAGCTCCACCACCCACCCCAGCTCCACCAGCACCACGTTAAGACACGACACAGCTCCACCACGTTAAGACACAACACAGCTCCACCCAGCACCACCAGGTTAAGACACAACACAGCTCCACCACCCACCTCCAGCTCCACCCAGCACCAGGTTAAGACACAACACAGCTCCACCCACACCACCACGTTAAGACACGACACAGCTCCTCCACCACCACCCCAGCTCCACCACCAGGTTAAGACACGACACAGCACCACCCACCCACCACCAGGTTAAGACACGACACAGCTGTCCACGTGGACGTAGAGGGCTTCGTTGTACTCCGGCTCGTAGCCCAGGCGCTGGCTGACCGCGGCCTGGCACGAGGACAGCGGCAGCTCAGCCTCCCACTCGTGGCTGAAGGGGGTCCACTTCACGTAGAGATCACTCTCGGCAGACGAGAAGAGGGCCTCCGAGAGCCCGCACGGATTCTTGCGGCTGAACGCAGCTCGCACGGAGCGGCGGAGGTCCTTGGGGGCACACGCCACCTGGTGGAGGGTGGTGGAGGGTGGTAGGGAGATGTTGAATACCTCGCCGGGGGTACACAGGAGGTCCGTGGGGTTCGATCATAGACACTGTGAGATGTTGACTACATCATAGACACTGTGAGATGTTGACTACCTCGCCGGGGTACACAGGAGGTCCGTGGGATCGATCATAGATACTGTGAGATGTTGACTACCTCGCTGGGTACACAGGAGGTCCGTGGGAATGATCGCTGACACTGGGAGATGTTGACTACCTCGCCGGGGTATACAGGGAGTCCGTGGGATCGATCATAGACACTGTGAGATGTTGACTACCTCGCCGGGTGCACAGGAGGTCCGTGGGTTCGATCGCTGACACTGGGAGATGTTGACAACATCATAGACACTGTGAGATGTTGACTACCTCGCCTGGTACACACGGAGTCCGTGGGATCGATCGCTGACACTGTGAGATGTTGACTACCTCGCCGGGTACACAGGGAGTCCGTGGGTTCGATCGCTAACACTCTGAGATGTTGACTACCTCGCCGGGTACACAGGGAGTCCGTGGGATCGATCGCTGACACTGGGAGATGTTGACAACATCATAGACACTGTGAGATGTTGACTACCTCGCTGGGTACACAGGGAGTCCGTGGGATCGATCGCTGACACTGTGAGATGTTGACTACATCATAGACACTGTGACATGTTGACTACCTCTCCGGGTACACAGGAGGTCCGTGGGTTTGATCGCTGACACTGTGAGATGTTGACTACCTCGCCTGGTCTACAGGAGGTCGTGGGTTAGATCATAGATACTGTGAGATGTTGACTACATCATAGACACTGTGAGATGTTGACTACCTCGCCAGGTACACAGGAAGTCCGTGAGGTCCATCATAGATACTGTGAGATGTTGACTACCTCGCCAGGTACACAGGGAGTCCGTGAGTTCCATCATAGATACTGTGAGATGTTGACTACCTCGCCGGATACACAGGGAGTCCGTGAGTTCCATCATAGACACTGTGAGATGTTGACTACCTCGCCGGGTACACAGGAGGTCCGTGGGAATGATCGCTGACACTGGGAGATGTTGACTACCTCGCCGGGTACACAGGGAGTCTGTGGGATTGATCATAGACCCTGTGAGATGTTGACTACCTCGCCTGGTACACAGGAGGTCGTGAAAGACCCTGTGAGATGTTGACTACCTCGCCTGGTTCACAGGAGGTCGTGAAAGACCCTGTGAGATGTTGACTACCTCGCCAGGTACACAGGAGGTCCGTGGGATCGATCGCTGACGCTGTGAGATGTTGACTACCTCGCCTGGTGCACAGGAGGTCCGTGGGTTCGATCGCTGACGCTGTGAGATGTTGACTACCTCGCCTGGCCTACAGGAGGTCGTGGGTTAGATCACAGACCCTGTGAGATGTTGACCACCTCGCCTGGTACACAGGAGGTCGTGGGTTAGATCACAGACCCTGTGAGATATTGACTACCTTGCCTGATACACAGGAGGTCGTGAGTTAGATCACAGACCCTGTGAGATGTTGACCACCTCGCATGGTACACAGGAGGTCGTGGGTTAGATCACAGACCCTGTGAGATATTGACTACCTTGCCTGATACACAGGAGGTCGTGAGTTAGATCACAGACCCTGTGAGATGTTGACCACCTCGCATGGTACACAGGAGGTCGTGGGTTCGATCACAGACACCGTGAGATGTTGACTACCTCGCCTGGTCTACAGGAGATCGTGGGTTCGATCACAGACCCTGTGAGATGTTGACTACCTCGCCTGGTACACAGGAGGTCGTGAAAGACCCTGTGAGATGTTGACTACCTCGCTAGGTACACAGGAGGTCGGTGGGTTCGATCACTGACACTGTGAGATGTTGAATACCTCGCCTGGTTCACAGGAGGTCGTGAAAGACCCTGTGAGATGTTGACTATCTCGCCAGGTACACAGGGAGTCCGTGGGATCGATCGCTGACACTGTGAGATGTTCACTACCTTGCCAGGTACACAGGAAGTCCGTGGGTTCGATTGCTACCTTGCCTGGTGTACAGGAGGTCGTGAGTTTGATCATAGACACTGTGAGATGTTGACTACCTCGCCCGGTACACAGGAGGTCGTGGGTTCGATCACAGACCCTGTGAGATGTTGACTACCTCGCCTGGTACACAGGAGGTCGTGGGTTCGATCACAGACCCTGTGAGATGTTGACTACCTCGCCTGGTACACAGGAAGTCCGTGGGATCGATCGCTGACTCTGTGAGATGTTGACTACCTCGCCTGGTACACAGGAGGTCGTGGGTTCGATCGCTAACACTGTGAGATGTTTACTACCTCGCCTGGTCTGCAGGAGGTCCGTGGGTTCGATGCCGTGAGCCTGTGAGATGTTGACTACATCGCCTGGTCTACAGGAGGTCGTGGGTTCGATCACAGACCCTGTGAAATGTTCACTACCTCGCCAGGTACACAGGAGGTTGTGGTATAGATCGCTAACACTGTGAGATGTTGACTACCTCGCCTGGTATACAGGAAGTCGTAGGTTCGATCGCTAACACTGTGAGATGTTGACTACCTCGCCTGGTACACAGGAAGTCGTGGGATTGATCACAGACCCTGTGAGATGTTGACTACCTCGCCTGGTATACAGGAGGTCGTGGGTTCGATCCCAGACCCTGTGAGATGTTGAATACCTCGCCTGGCCTACAGGAGGTCGTGAGTTCGACCCATAGACTCATCATCACACAGAGACCCGTAGTCTCATCATCCAGAGACCCATAGACTCACCACACAGAGACCCATAGACTCAAAACACAGAGATCCACCACACCACCACACCACCATCCCTGCCACACCACCACCACCACACCGCCACACACACACACAGACCCACCACAACAAAAATACAAACACACAGACACACACACACACACATAGACACACAGACAAACAACAACAACCGCCATTCGCCACTAAGTGGTGGTGACGTCACCACGACGCTTGTGCCAGGCTATGTGCACCTTGAGGCCACGTGAAGTGTCGAACGCCCGCTGGCAGGAAATCACGGGGCAGACCCAGGTGCCACGGGTCGACTGACTGAGATGACTGGCTGATGCACCACCTGTGCCCCCTACTGTGCCAACCTGCTGTGCTTTAGTCACTCGGCGCTCTGCTCATTGTTGTGAGTGTCGCTCCTCCGCCCTCCGTTGTTGTTGGATGTTGACTGCCTCCAACTGCCCAGTAGCGTCCTTCACGAGCCTCCTCCACAGAGGCCGATCTTGACACCGCTGGTACCAGTCATCGGCAAGTCCACTCAGCTCCACGTCCTCCTGTACCACATCACTCCATCTCTTCTCTAGCCCGTGCCGCGCCCGTTTAGCCCCCTCGATCCGGCCGAACAAAAGCTGTTTTGGCATGCGGTGGCTAGGCATGCGGGCTACATGACCCAGCCATCGCAGCCTTGCCTGCCGGAGGAGCTCACCGATGGGACCTTGCCCAGATCTTTCAAGGATTTGTGAGCTCCTCACACAATCCAGCCTGGTTAAACCAAGAATGGATCGTAGTCAGGCTAGCCTAATGTAGGGAGGGAATGACCGTGGCCGAGAAGACCTGAAGCTTCGTGCGGAGCGACAGACCAGGTAGCTTCCACACACCGTTACACAACCGATGAAAATATATTGCCGCTCGACTGATTCGGAATGAGACCTCTGCTGTTAAACTGGAGCCGGTCAAAAGCACACTGCCCAGGTATGGGAAACTCTCCACTCTCTCCACAACTGCCCCATCACCGATTGGGAGGTGTGGGGGTGGAGTGTCCGATGGTACAAAATACCCAAGCAGGTGCTTAGTTTTGGTGGGGCTGATGGTAAGGCCCCACCTCTAAGTGGCACGCTCCAGTCTCAGCAGCTGCGTCTCCAACTCCTCCTCTGACTGAGCAGCTATTACCAAATCATCGGCATACATAACGTGGTTGAGCAATAGGGAGCCATCCCTTGACCGCACCCGCGCATCGATCAGCCTCCCATTATATCTGTACCAAATGGAGATTCCCACGGTACAGCTATTGAAGGCTTCACGAACTACGTGGTCAAAATAGATGTTAAATAATGTGGGAGCCAGAAGACATCCCTGTCGCACCCCAATGTGTACAGAGAATGGCTATGACTCCCGGCCACGTAGTTTTACCCGGACCCGCTCACCATCATGAAGGTCCTTAATGATCGTTAGCAGAGGGTCAGGGACTCCAAAAGCACGAAGAACATTCCAGAGCCTAAGGCCTACTGATGGTATCATAGGCCTTGACCAGGTCAATAAAGCAGAGATGTAGGTCTTGCTGGAATTCCCTACACCTCTGCTGTAGCATACGGACAGAAAATATGGCATCTGTGCAGGACCGCCCATTCCTGAAACCGCATTGGGGCTCCGCAAGCCTCTCCTCAGCGTGCCTGGCAAGGCGATGCTGAATAATCCTTGCCAGCACCTTTCCCAACACACTGAGGAGTGAGATGCCCCTGTAGTTGTTACAGTCTGTGTGGTCCCCCTTCTTAAAGAGGGGGACCACTAGGGCATCCTTCCAATCCTGCGGAACCTGTCCAGTGGTCCAGACTGTTGTTATGTTGTCATATAGGGCAGTCTGTGCACAAACGCCACCCTCCCTCAGCATTTCGCTTGGGAGATCATCTCTGACCGCTGCCTTTCCTGGTCTCAGACTCCGGATCACCTTCAGTACGTCCTCAACAGATGGCACCTCAGCCAGCCACTCACAGGGGGTGACTTCTTCCAATATTTGAGGCACCGCAGCCTCAGCAGGGCCATCCCCACTTTGTGCCACGATGTTTTCCTGGCTGAGGGATTTTCCCTCCCCCAGGACCTCACAGAAATGCTCAGCAAATCTGCAAACCTGTTCCTGGGGGTCGGAGATTGGATCACCATTTTTTCCCCTAATGATGGTAATAGGTGTGGCGCTGCAGGTTACTTTTTTGATGGAGTAAAATAGAGATTTGTGATCATGGGCCACTGAGGCAGACTCCATCTCCTCAGCAACCCGCGACCACCACCTATCCTTGCAGCACCTCACGGCTCTCCGAACCTCTGAGCGAAGGCTGCGGTAAGCCTCCTCATTCTCTGACGTGGGATTCTGTAGCCGATGAGAGTGGGCCTGTCGCTTCTTCTCAACTATGCTGAACACCTCTTCTGTCATCAGATAACTGAGACCAGGCCACTTTAGGTTGGAATGGGGTCCTGGGTGTACACCCACCACCGGAGTAGAAGAATGGCAGGCGCATCTTACAGATGACTAGTCGATGGTCAGAGGGCAAATCAGCTCCATGGTAGGTCCTATTGTCAAAGATATGGGCTCGCATCCGCTGTTCCGTCACTATGTAGTCCAGCAGATGTTCTTGCTTGGACCCGGCATGCATCCATGATGTTGCGTGGATGTGCCAATGCCAGAATAGTGTGTTGGTAATTACAAGCCCATGGGCTGCACAAAAATCTAGCAGCCTCCTACCGTTGTCATTGAGCTGATCTGGCCCATGCCCTCCAATCACTCCAGACCAGGTGCCAGCATCACGACCAACTCGGGCATTGAAGTCACCCAACAAGATGACTCTATCCCGAGGTGCCACTTTAGCCAGCACCTGTTACAGGAGGTCATAGCAGGCATCTGACTCATCGGCTTTGCCTGCATCCCTCCACGGATGTTCGTCTTCGGTGGGGGCATAAGTAACCATGACCACCACTCCTCGCCTCCGGTTGATAGGAAGGTGAGCCCAAAGTAGCCTGGGGCTCACAGCTTCCCACACCTCACAGCCACGCTCCCACGCCCCCTTCATTCTTTTGTTCAAATGAAGAGCCACACCCTGCTGTTTGTTAGTCTGCTGCCCCGAGTAGAGGACTGTCCACCCCTCATGGTGGAAGGAGCCAGAACCGGTCTACCGGACCTCCTGAATGCCGCATAGATCCAGGCGGTACCGGTCCAGCTCCCGACAGAGGAGTGGCAGCCTCTCCTCCGCGGTGAGCGTTCGAACATTCCACGTGGCCACCCGTAGTGGCTTTTAGTTGTTTCTGGAGGAGCCCCGAGGGTAGAGATTCAATCTCCTGGCTCTGCCAATTGGGGTTTGGCCAGGAGACGTCATAGACGCCTGTCCCCCCGGGGCCTCCGGCACAAGCTTATTAGTTACATATTTTAGTCGTGGTTTAGTAGTAAATTATTGAAGGTGGAGGGGTTACCAGCCCCTCGCACCCGTCCAGAGCCCCCGTTTAGCCCCTGTGGTGGTCACAGACGCCATGAGGGGAGGAGCCAATCAAAATTGGACCTCCCCCCACAGCATTGTCCACGACAGAGTTGCCCGTCTGGCTCTGCGAGGAGGTAGGGGGTTGTTTTTCCCACCACACCACCACCACACACACGAGAGACCCACCACACCACCACACACACAGAGACCCACACACACACACACAGAGACCCACCACACCACCACACACACACAGAGACCCACCACACCACCACACACACACACAGACCCACACACACACAGAGACACACACACACAGACCCACACACACACACACAGAGACCTACCACACACACTACACACCACACACACCACACACACACACACCACACACACCACACACACCACACACACCACACACCACACACACACACACCCACACACTACACATACACAGAGACCCACACACACACTACACACACACATAGACCCACACACACCACACTACACCACACACCACACACACCACACAGAGACCTGCAGGTAGACGATTTCCTGTGCGTGCCTCGAGGGCGCTGGCCCCTGCGACGACGAGAGGCGTCGAGAGGTTCGGCCACCGCCGGAGGCTGATGAGTAGGACGACTCCTCTGGGCACGAGGATGAGCCTGAGGATGAGCCTGAGGATGAGCAGGAGGATGAGCCTGAGGATGAGCAGGACGACTCCTCAGGGCACGAGTCGGAGGAGGACCCCGAGCCGTGCCCACGAGACCGGCGGCCAACAGCGTAGAGGCCCGGAGCATCGGGCACCGTCACCGCGTTGGCTCGGACAGCGGCACGGTACCAGGGGCGGTCCACGAGACGCTGGGCCAGCTCCAGCGCTGGGCGGGGTTAGGGGGGGTTAGGGGGGTTAGGGGTTAGGGCGTGGTTTAGAGGGGGCGTGGTGGTGGTGGTGGGTGGTGTATAGTGTAGTAGTGTATAGTGTAGTAGTGTATAGTGTAGTAGTGTATAGTGTAGTAGTGTATAGTGTAGTGTAGTGTATAGTGTAGTAGTGTATAGTGTAGTAGTGTATAGTGTAGTAGTGTATAGTGTATAATGTAATGTATAGTGTATTAGTGTATAGTGTAGTAGTGTATAGTGTAGTAGTGTATAGTGTAGTGTAGTAGTGTATAGTGTAGTAGTGTATAGTGTAGTAGTGTATAGTGTAGTGTATAGTGTAGTAGTGTATAGTGTAGTGTATAGTGTAGTGTATAATGTAGTAGTGTATAGTGTAGTAGTGTATAGTGTATTAGTGTATAGTGTAGTAGTGTATAGTGTAGTAGTGTAGTAGTGTATAGTGTAGTAGTGTATAGTGTAGTAGTGTATAGTGTAGTAGTGTATAGTGTAGTGTAGTAGTGTATAGTGTAGTAGTGTATTAGTGTATAGTGTAGTAGTGTATAGTGTAGTAGTGTATAGTGTATAGCGTAGTAGTGTATAGTGTATAGTGTAGTAGTGTATAGTGTAGTGTATAGTGTAGTGTATAGTGTAGTGTAGTAGTGTATAGTGTAGTGTAGTAGTGTATAGTGTAGTAGTGTATAGTGTAGTAGTGTATAGTGTAGTGTATAGTGTAGTGTAGTAGTGTATAGTGTAGTGTAGTAGTGTATAGTGTAGTAGTGTATAGTGTAGTAGTGTATAGTGTAGTAATGTATAGTGTAGTAGTGTATAGTGTAGTAGTGTAGTGTATAGTGTAGTAGTGTATAGTGTATAGTGTAGTAGTGTATAGTGTAGTAGTGTAGTGTATAGTGTAGTAGTGTATAGTGTAGTAGTGTATAGTGTAGTAGTGTATAGTGTAGTAGTGTATAGTGTATAATGTAATGTATAGTGTATTAGTGTATAGTGTAGTAGTGTATAGTGTAGTAGTGTATAGTGTAGTGTAGTAGTGTATAGTGTAGTAGTGTATAGTGTAGTAGTGTATAGTGTAGTGTAGTGTATAGTGTAGTAGTGTATAGTGTAGTGTATAATGTAGTAGTGTATAGTGTAGTAGTGTATAGTGTAGTAGTGTATAGTGTAGTAGTGTATAGTGTAGTGTAGTAGTGTATAGTGTAGTAGTGTATTAGTGCATAGTGTAGTAGTGTATAGTGTAGTAGTGTATAGTGTATAGCGTAGTAGTGTATAGTGTATAGTGTAGTAGTGTATAGTGTAGTAGTGTATAGTGTAGTGTAGTGTATAGTGTAGTGTATAGTGTAGTGTAGTAGTGTATAGTGTAGTGTAGTAGTGTATAGTGTAGTAGTGTATAGTGTAGTAGTGTATAGTGTAGTGTATAGTGTAGTGTAGTAGTGTATAGTGTAGTGTAGTAGTGTATAGTGTAGTAGTGTATAGTGTAGTAGTGTATAGTGTAGTAATGTATAGTGTAGTAGTGTATAGTGTAGTAGTGTAGTGTATAGTGTAGTAGTGTATAGTGTAGTAGTGTATAGTGTAGTAGTGTATAGTGTAGTAGTGTATAGTGTAGTAGTGTATAGTGTAGTAGTGTATAGTGTAGTGTATAGTGTAGTAGTGTATAGTGTAGTAGTGTATAGTGTAGTAGTGTATAGTGTAGTAGTGTGTAGTGTAGTAGTGTATAGTGTAGTAGTGTATAGTGTAGTAGTGTATAGTGTAGTAGTGTATAGTGTAGTAGTGTATAGTGTAGTAGTGTATAGTGTAGTAGTGTATAGTGTAGTAGTGTATAGTGTAGTGTAGTAGTGTATAGTGTAGTAGTGTATAGTGTAGTAACCCCTCCACCTTCAATTAATTACCACTAAACCACGAGTTAAACTGAAATATGTAACAACTAAGCTTGTGCCCGAGGCCCCGGGGGGACAGGCGTCTATGACGTCTCCTGGCCAAACCCCAATTGGCGGAGCCAGGAGATTGAATCTCTACCCTCGGGGCTCCTCCAGAAACAACGAAAAGCCACTACGGGTGGCCACGTGGAATGTTCGAACGCTCACTGCGGAGGAGAGGCTGCCACTCCTCTGTCGGGAGCTGGACCGGTACCGCCTGGATCTATGCGGCATTCAGGAGGTCCGGTGGACCGGCTCTTGCTCCTGCCACCATGAGGGGTGGACAGTCCTCTACTCGGGGCAGCAGACTGCCAAACAACAGGGTGTGGCTCTTCTTTTGAAAAAAAGAATGAAGGGGGCGTGGGAGCGTGGCGGTGAGGTGTGGGAAGCTGTAAGCCCCAGGCTACTTTGGGCTCGCCTTCCCATCAACCGGAGGCAAGGAATGGTGGTCGTGGTTACTTATGTCCCCACCGAAGATGAACATCCATGGATGGATGCAGGCAAAGCCGATGAGTCAGATTCCTTCTATGACCTCCTGTCACAGGTGCTGGCTAAAGTGGCCACTCGGGATAGAGTCATCATGTTGGGTGACTTCAATGCCCGAGTTGGTCATGATACTGGCACCTGGTCTGGAGTGATTGGAGAGCATGGGCCAGATCAGCTCAATAACAACGGTAGGAGGCTGCTAGATTTTTGTGCAGCCCATGGGCTTGTAATTACCAACACGCTGTTCCAGCATCGGCGCATCCACACAACATCATGGATGCATGCCGGGTCCAAGCAAGAACATCTGCTGGACTAAATAGTGACGGACCAGCGGATGCGAGCCTATGTCCTTGACACCAGGACCTACCGTGGAGCTGATCTGCCCTTTGACCATCGACTAGTCATCTGTAAGATGCGCCTGCCATTCTTCCACTCCGGTGGTGGGTGTACACCCAGGACCCCATTCCGACCTAAAGTGGCCTGGTCTCAGTTATCTGATGAAAGTTGCAAGCGAGAATTTCATCATCGCTTGCGGCTGGGATTGGCATCGTCCCCGACTCCTCCTGATGTCGAGGGTAAATGGGCGAGGTTTAGGACTGTGACTCATGCAGCTGCAATGGCTGCTTTGGGTACACGGTCCAGACCTCCCCAGAGACCCTGGCTGACAGAGGAGGTGTTCAGGATGGTTGAGAAAAAGCGACAGGCCCACTGTCATCGGCTACAGAATCCCACGTCAGAAAATGAGGAGGCTTACCGCAGCCTTCGCTCGGAGGTTCGGAGAGCTGTGAGGCGCTGGAAGGATGGGTGGTGGTCGTGGGTTGCTGAGGAGATGGAGTCTGCCTCAGTGGCCCGTGATCACAAATCTCTATTAAACTCCATCAAAAAAGTAACCTGCAGCGCCACACCTATTACCATCATTAGGGGAAAAAACGGTGATCCAATCTCCGACCCCCAGGAACAGGTTTGCAGATTTGCTGAGCATTTCTGTGAGGTCCTTGGGGAGGGAAAATCCCTCAGCCAGGAAAACATCGTGGCACAAAGTGAGGATGACCCTGCTGAGGCTGCGGTGCCTCAAATATTGGAAGAAGTCACCCCCTGTGAGTGGCTGGCTGAGGTGCCATCTGCTGAGGAAGTATTGAAGGCGATCCGGAGTCAGAGACCAGGAAAGGCAGCGGGCAGAGATGATCTCCCAAGCGAAATGCTGAGGGAGGGTGGCGTTTGTGCACAGACTGCCCTATATGACATCATAACAACGGTCTGGGCCGCTGGACGGGTTCCGCAGGATTGGAAGGATGCCCTGGTGGTCCCCCTGTTTAAGAAGGGGGACCGAACAGACTGTAACAACTACAGGGGCATCTCAATCCTCAGTGTGCCGGGAAAGGTCCTGGCAAGGATTATTCAGCATCGCCTTGCCAGGCACGCTGAGGAGAGGCTTGCGGAGCCCCAATGCGGTTTCAGGAAAGGGCGGTCCTGCACAGATGCCATATTTTCTGTCCGTCTGCTACAGCAGAGGTGTAGGGAATTCCAACAAGACCTACATCTATGCTTTATTGACCTGGTCAAGGCCTATGATACCATCAGTAGGCCTGGGCTCTGGGTCGTTCTTCGTGCTTTTGGAGTACCTGACCCTCTGCAGACGAACATTAAGGACCTTCATGATGGTGAGCGGGCCCGGGTAAAACTACGTGGCCGGGAGTCAGAGCTATTCCCTGTACACCTTGGGGTGCGACAGGGATGTCCTCTGGCTCCCACATTATTTAACATCTATTTTGACCACGTAGTTCGTGAAGCCTTCAATAGCTGTACCGGGGGAATCTCCATATGGTACAGATATAATGGGAGGCTGATCGATGCCCGGGTGCAGTCAAGGGATGGCTCCCTATTGGTCAACCACGTTATGTATGCTGATGATTTGGTAATAGCTGCTCAGTCAGAGGAGGAGTTGGAGACGCTGCTGCTGAGACTGGAGCGTGCTACTAAGAGGTGGGGCCTTACCATCAGCCCCACCAAAACTAAGCACCTGCCTGGGTATTTTGTACCATCGGACACTCCACCCCCACAACTCCCAATCGGTGATGGGGCAGTTGTGGAGAGAGTGGAGAGTTTCCCATACCTGGGTAGTGTGCTTATGACTGGCTCCAGTTTAACAGCAGAGGTCTCACTCCAAATCAGTCGAGCGGCAATATCTTTTCATCGGTTGCATAACGCTGTGTGGAAGCTACCTGGTTTGTCGCTCCGCACTAAGCTTCAGGTCTTCTCGGCCACGGTCATTCCCTCCCTTCTCTACGTGCGAAACGTGGACCCCCCTAATGGAACATCTTCGCCGTTTAGAAACATTTAGGCTGGCCTGCCTACGATCCATCCTGGGTTGAACCAGACTGGATTGTGTGAGGAGCTCACAAATCCTTGAAAGATCTGGGCAAGGTCCCATCGGTGAGCTCCTTCGGCGGGCAAGGCTGCGATGGCTGGGTCATGTAGCCCGCATGCCCAGCCAACGCATGCCGAAACAGCTTTTGTTCGGCCGGATTGAGGGGGCTAAGCGGGCGCGGCACGGGCTAGAGAAGAGATGGAGTGATGTGGTACAGGAGGACGTGGAGCTGAGTGGACTTGCCGATGACTGGTACCAGCGGTGTCAAGATCGACCTCTGTGGAGGAGGCTCGTGAAGGATGCTACTGGGCAGTTGGAGGTAGTCGCCCTCCAACAACAACGGAGGGCGGTGGAGCGACGCTCACAACAACGAGCGGAGCGCCGGGTGGCTAAAGCACAGCAGATTGGCACAGTAGGGGGCACAGGTGGTTCATCAGCCAGTCATCTCAGTCAGTCGACCCGTGGCACCTGGGTCTGCCCCGTGACCTCCTGCCAGCGGGCGTTCGACACTTCACGTGGCCTCAGGGTGCACATAGCCTGGCACAAGCGTCGTGGTGACGTCACCGCCACTTAGTGGCGAATGGCGGTTGTTGTTGTTGTATAGTGTAGTGTAGTAGTGTAGTAGTGTATAGTGTAGTAGTGTATAGTGTAGTAGTGTATAGTGTAGTAGTGTATAGTGTAGTGTATAGTGTAGTAGTGTATATTGTAGTAGTGTATAGTGTAGTAGTGTATAGTGTAGTAGTGTATAGTGTAGTAGTGTATAGTGTAGTGTAGTAGTGTATAGTGTAGTAGTGTATAGTGTAGTAGTGTATAGTGTAGTAGTGTATAGTGTAGTAGTGTATAGTGTAGTAGTCTATAGTGTAGTGTAGTAGTGTATAGTGTAGTAGTGTAGTGTGTAGTAGTGTGTAGTGTAGTGTAGTAGTGTATAGTGTAGTAGTGTATAGTGTAGTAGTGTATAGTGTAGTGTATAGTGTAGTAGTGTATAGTGTAGTGTATAGTGTAGTAGTGTATAGTGTAGTAGTGTATAGTGTAGTAGTGTATAGTGTAGTGTATAGTGTAGTGTAGTAGTTTATAGTGTAGTAGTGTACAGTGTAGTAGTGTATAGTGTAGTAGTGTATAGTGTAGTAGTGTATAGTGTAGTGTAGTAGTTTATAGTGTAGTAGTTTATAGTGTAGTGTACAGTGTAGTGTACAGTGTAGTGTGGGTCTCCCAGTAGAGTCACCTTCGATGACGTCATTCTCCGTTGTTGGCATGAGGCGCCTCCGGACGGATTCCTTCCAGCTCTGCATCGCTCCATCCATAGCTGTGGGTAGCGGAGACAGAGACACAGACAGACAGAGACACAGACAGACAGAGACACAGAGAGAGACACAGACAGACAGAGACACAGAGACACAGACAGAGAGAGACAGAGAGATAGACAGGCCGTTAGCCTCCCTGCAGGTTCAAATTGGCCGTGGCTACAGACACACACACAGACACAGACAGACACACAGACACACACACAGACACACACACAGACACACATACAGACACACACAGACACACACACACAGACACACACACAGACACACACACACAGACACACAGACACACACACATACACAAACACACACAGACACACAGACAGACACACACACAGACACACACACACAGCCAGACACACACACACAGACACACTACACAGACATTACTTAAATACTTATTTCCCTCCTTAAAATGCAAATCAATTTATAACATTTTTGACATGCGTTTTTCTGGATTTTTGTTGTTATTCTGTCTCTCACTGTTCAAATAAACCTACCATTAAAATTATAGACTTATAATTTCTTTGTCAGTGGGAAAACCGTACAAACAATCAGCAGGGGATCAAATACTTTTTTCCCTCACTGTATCTGGGCGTCAAAGTGGCTAGGAAATGTTGACTACCTCGCCTGGTACACAGGAGGTCGTGGGTTCAATCCCAGACCCTGTGAGATGTTGACTACCTCGCCTGGTATACAGGAGGTCGTGGGTTAGATCCCAGACCCTGTGAGATGTTGACTACCTCGCCTGGTATACAGGAGGTCGTGGGTTAGATCCCAGACCCTGTGAGATGTTGACTACCTCGCCTGGTCTACAGGAGGTCGTGGGTTAGATCACAGACCCTGTGAGATGTTGACTACCTCGCCTGGTACACAGGAGGTCGTGGGTTCAATCCCAGACCCTGTGAGATGTTGACTACCTCGCCTGGTCTACAGGAGGTCGTGGGTTCTATCACAGACCCTGTTAAATGTTGACTACCTCGCCTGGTCTACAGGAGGTCGTGGGTTCGATCCCTGACCCTGTGAGATGTTGACTACCTCGCCTGGTCTACAGGAGGTCGTGGCTTCGATCCCAGACCCTGTGAGATGTTGACTACCTCGCCTGGTACACAGGAGGTCGTGGGTTAGATCACAGACCCTGTGAGATGTTGACTACCTCGCCTGGTATACAGGAGGTCGTGGCTTCGATCCCAGACCCTGTGAGATGTTGACTACCTCGCCTGGTACACATGAGGTCGTGGGTTAGATCACAGACACTGTGAGATGTTGACTACCTCGTCTGGTGTACAGGAGGTCGTGGGTTAGATCACAGACACTGTGAGATGTTGACTACCTCGCCTGGTATACAGGAGGTCGTGGGTTCGATCTCTGACCCTGTGAGATGTTGACTACCTCGCCTGGTATACAGGAGGTCGTGGGTTAGATCACAGACCCTGTGTGATGTTGAATACCTCGCCTGGTATACGGGAGGTCGTGGGTTCGATCCCAGACCCTGTGAGATGTTGACTACCTCGCTCGGTACACAGGAGGTCGTGGGTTCGATCACAGACCCTGTGAGATGTTGACTACCTCGCCTGTTACACAGCAGGTCGTGGGTTCGATCCCAGACCCTGTGAGATGTTGACTACCTCGCTCGGTACACAGGAGGTCGTGGGTTCGATCACAGACCCTGTGAGATGTTGACCACCTCGCCTGGTCTGCAGGAGGTCGTGGGTTAGATCACAGACACTCTGAGATGTTGACTACCTCGCCGGGTCTACAGGAGAACGTGGGTTCGATCCCATGACCCTAACGATGCCTGCTGCTGCTGTATATTTCGAGTCTGCGTGGTAGATTTTTCCCACTAAACCCACCATTATCACCACCACCATCAACACCACCATCAACACCATCACCACAGCGTTCGCCAGCGCTAACCACTGCACCACCGCTCCCGACGCACACACAGACATACACACACTGACACACACACAGACACACACAGACACACAGATACACAAACACAGACACACAGATACAAAGACACACACAGATACACAGACACACACAGACACAGACACACACACACACAGACACACAGACACACAGATACACAGACACACACACAGACACACACACACAGACACACACACACAGACACACACACAGACACACACACACACACAGACACACACAGACACACATAGACACACAGACACACACACACACAGTCACACACACACACAGACACACACAGTGACACACACACACACAGACACACACACACAGACACACACACAGACACACACACAGTCACACACACAGACACACCCACACACACACAGACACAGTCACACAGACACACACACACACACAGACACACACAGACACACACACACAGACACACACAGACACACACACACACACCTACACACACACTGACACACACACACAGACACACACACTGACTCACACAGACACACCCACACACACAGACACACAAACAGACACACACACACACAGACACACACACACACACAGACACACACACACAGACACACACAGACACACACACACAGACACACACCCACACAGACACACACACACAGAGTGCGCTAACCGCTGCACCACCACTCACTCTCTTCCGCCTGCTTAGTGCTGGCTCCATCAAAACTTCTCCGCACGCTGGACTTGAAGGCGCTCAGAGTCTCCTCCACGCCCTCCATCATTGTCTGTAGGTAGAGTAGCAGTGGTATAGTGTAGTGTATAGTGTAGTGTAGTAGTGTATAGTGTAGTGTATAGTGTAGTAGTGTATAGTGTAGTAGTGTATAGTGTATAGACTTGAAGGCGCTCAGAGTCTCCTCCACGCCCTCCATCATTGTCTGTAGGTAGAGTAGCAGTGGAGTAGTTTATAGTGTAGTGTAGTAGTGTATAGTGTAGTAGTGTATAGTGTAGTGTATAGTGTAGTGTAGTAGTGTATAGTGTAGTAGTGTATAGTGGAGTAGTGTATAGTGTAGTAGTGTATAGTGTAGTAGTGTATAGTGTAGTAGTGTATAGTATAGTGTAGTAGTGTATAGTGTAGTAGTGTATAGTGTAGTAGTGTATAGTGTAGTAGTGTATAGTGTAGTAGTGTATAGTGTAGTAGTGTATAGTGTAGTAGTGTATAGTGTAGTAGTGTATAGTGTAGTGTAGTAGTGTATAGTGTAGTAGTGTATAGTGTAGTAGTGTATAGTATAGTAGTGTATAGTGTAGTAGTGTATAGTATAGTAGTGTATAGTGTAGTAGTGTATAGTGTAGTGTAGTAGTGTATAGTGTAGTGTATAGTGTAGTGTATAGTGTAGTAGTGTATAGTGTAGTAGTGTATAGTGTAGTGTATAGTGTAGTAGTGTATAGTGTAGTGTATTGTGTAGTAGTGTATTGTGTAGTAGTGTATAGTGTAGTGTAGTAGTGTAGTGTATAGTGTAGTAGTGTATAGTGTAGTGTATAGTGTAGTGTATAGTGTATAGACTTGAACTCGCTCAGAGTCTCCTCCACGCCCTCCATCATTGTCTGTAGGTAGAGTAGCAGTGGTATAGTCTAGTGTATAGTGTAGTGTAGTAGTGTATAGTGTAGTGTATAGTGTAGTAGTGTATAGTGTAGTGTATAGTGTAGTGTAGTAATGTAGTGTAGGAGTGTATAGTGTAGTGTAGTAGTGTATAGTGTAGTGTATAGTGTAGTGTAGTAGTGTATAGTGTAGTAGTGTATAGTGTAGTAGTATATAGTGTAGTAGTGTATAGTGTATTGTATAGTGTAGTGTATAGTGTAGTAGTGTAGTGTAGTAGTGTATAGTGTAGTATAGTTGTGTATTGTATAGTGTAGTAGTGTATAGTGTAGTAGTGTATAATGTAGTAGTGTATAGTGTAGTGTAGTAGTGTATAGTGTAGTAGTGTATAGTGTAGTGTATAGTGTAGTAGTGTATAGTGTAGTAGTGTATAGTGTAGTGTATAGTGTAGTAGTGTATAGTGTAGCAGTGTATAGACTTGAACTCGCTCAGAGTCTCCTCCACGCCCTCCATCATTGTGCCTGTAGGTAGAGTAGCAGTGGAGTAGTGTATAGTGTAATGTAGTAGTGTATAGTGTAGTAGTGTATAGTGTAGTGTATAGTGTAGTAGTGTATAGTGTAGTAGTGTATAGTGGAGTGTATAGTGTAGTAGTGTATAGTGTAGTAGTGTATAGTGTAGTGTATAGTGTAGTAGTGTATAGTGTAGTAGTGTATAGTGTAGTGTATAGTGTAGTAGTGTATAGTGTAGTAGTGTATAGTGTAGTAGTGTATAGTGTAGTAGTGTATAGTGTAGTGTATAGTGTATAGTGTAGTAGTGTATAGTGTAGTAGTGTATAGTGTAGTAGTGTATAGTGTAGTAGTGTATAGTGTAGTGTATAGTGTAGTGTAGTAGTGTATAGTGTAGTAGTGTATAGTGTAGTAGTGTAGTGTATAGTGTAGTAGTGTATAGTGTAGTAGTGTAGTGTATAGTGTAGTAGTGTATAGTGTAGTGTATAGTGTAGTAGTGTATAGTGTAGCAGTGTATAGACTTGAAGGCGCTCAGAGTCTCCTCCACGCCCTCCATCATTGTCTGTAGTTAGAGTAGCAGTGGAGTAGTTTATAGTGTAGTGTATAGTGTAGTGTATAGTGTAGTAGTGTATAGTGTAGTGTATAGTGTAGTAGTGTATAGTGTAGTGTATAGTGTAGTAGTGTATATTGTAGTAGTGTATAGTGTAGTAGTGTATAGTGTAGTGTATATTGTAGTATAGTAGTGTATAGTGTAGTAGTGTATAGTGTAGTAGTGGATAGTGTAGTAGTGTATAGTGTAGTAGTGTATAGTGTAGTAGTGTATAGTGTAGTAGTGTATAGTGTAGTGTAGTAGTGTATAGTGTAGTAGTGTATAGTGTAGTGTATAGTGTAGTAGTGTATAGTGTAGTAGTGTATAGTGTAGTAGTGTATAGTGTAGTAGTGTATAGTGTAGTAGTGTATAGTGTAGTGTATAGTGTAGTATAGTAGTGTATAGTGTAGTAGTGTATAGTGTAGTAGTGTATAGTGTAGTAGTGTATAGTGTAGTAGTGTATAGTGTAGTACTGTATAGTGTAGTAGTGTATAGTGTAATAGTGTATAGTGTAGTAGTGTATAGTGTAGTAGTGTATAGTGTTGTAGTGTATAGTGTACTAGTGTATAGTGTAGTGTAGTAGTGTATAGTGTAGTAATGTATAGTGTAGTAGTGTATAGTGTAGTAGTGTATAGTGTAGTAGTGTATAGTGTAGTAGTGTATAGTGTATAGTGTAGTAGTGTATAGTGTAGTAGTGTATAGCGTAGTGTAGTAGTGTAGTAGTGTATAGTGTAGTAGTGTATAGTGTAGTAGTGTATAGTGTAGTAGTGTATAGTGTAGTAGTGTATAGTGTAGTAGTGTATAGTGTAGTAGTGTATAGTGTAGTGTAGTAGTGTATAGTGTAGTGTATAGTGTATAGTATAGTGTAGTAGTGTATAGTGTAGTAGTGTATAGTGTAGTGTAGTAGTGTATAGTGTAGTGTATAGTGTAGTGTATAGTGTAGTAATGTATAGTGTAGTAGTATAGTGTAGTAGTGTATAGTGTAGTAGTGTATAGTGTAGTGTAGTAGTGTATAGTGTAGTGTAGTAGTGTATAGTGTAGTAGTGTATAGTGTAGTAGTGTATAGTGTAGTAGTGTATAGTGTAGTAGTGTATAGTGTAGTAGTGTATAGTGTAGTAGTGTATAGTGTAGTAGTGTAGTGTAGTAGTGTAGTAGTGTATAGTGTAGTAGTGTATAGTGTAGTAGTGTATAGTGTAGTAGTGTATAGTGTAGTGTATAGTGTAGTAGTGTATAGTGTAGTGTATAGTGTAGTAGTGTATAGTGTAGTGTAGTAGTGTAGTGTATAGTGTAGTGTATATTGTAGTAGTGTATAGTGTAGTGTATAGTGTAGTAGTGTATAGTGTAGTGTTAAGTGTAGTGTATAGTGTAGTAGTGTATAGTGTAATAGTGTATAGCGTAGTGTAGTAGTGTATAGTGTAGTGTATAGTGTAGTGTATAGTGTAGTAATGTAGTGTAGTAGTGTATATTGTAGTGTATAGTGTAGTGTATAGTGTAGTAGTGTATAGTGTAGTGTATAGTGTAGTGTATAGTGTAGTGTATAGCGTAGTATAGTGTAGTGTAGTAGTGTATAGTGTAGTGTATAGTGTAGTGTATAGTGTAGTGTATAGTGTAGTGTAGTAGTGTATAGTGTAGCAGTGTATAGTGTAGTAGTGTATAGTGTAGTGTATAGTGTAGTGTATAGTGTAGTAGTGTAGTAGTGTATAGTGTAGTAGTGTATAGTGTAGTAGTGTATAGTGTATAGTGTTGTAGTGTATAGTGTAGTAGTGTGTAGTGTAGTAGTGTATAGTGTAGTAGTGTATAGTGTAGTAGTGTATATTGTAGTAGTGTATAGTGTTGTAGTGTATAGTGTAGTAGTGTGTAGTGTAGTAGTGTATAGTGTAGTAGTGTATAGTGTAGTAGTGTATATTGTAGTAGTGTATAGTGTAGCAGTGTATAGACTTGAACGCGCTCAGAGTCTCTTCCACGCCCTCCATCATTGTGCCTGCAGGTAGAGTAGCAGTGGTATAGTGTATAGTGTAGTGTAGTAGTGTATAGTGTAGTGTATAGTGTAGTGTAGTAGTGTATAGTGTAGTGTAGTGTATAGTGTAGTAGTGTATAATGTAGTGTATAGTGTAGTGTAGTAGTGTATAGTGTAGTAGTGTATAGTGTAGCAGTGTATAGTGTAGTAGTGTATAGTGTAGTGTATAGTGTAGTGTATAGTGTAGTGTAGTAGTGTATAGTGTAGTGTATAGTGTAGTAGTGTATAGTGTAGTGTAGTAGTGTATAGTGTAGTAGTGTATAGTGTAATAGTGTATAGTGTATAGTGTAGTGTATAGTGTACTGTATAGTGTAGTAGTGTATAGTGTAGTAGTGTATAGTGTAGTAGTGTATAGTGTAGTATTGTATAGTGTAGTAGTGTATAGTGTAGTGTATAGTGTAGTGTATAGTGTAGTAGTGTATATTGTAGTAGTGTATAGTGTAGTAGTGTATAGTGTAGTAGTGTATCGTGTAGTAGTGTGTAGTGTGTAGTGTAGTGTATAGTGTAGTGTATAGTATAGTGTAGTGTATAGTGTAGTGTAGTGTGTAGTGTAGTGTATAGTGTAGTAGTGTATAGTGTAGTGTATAGTATAGTAGTGTATAGTGTAGTAGTGTAGTAGTGTATAGTGTAGTAGTGTATAGTGTAGTAGTGTATAGTGTATAGTGTTGTAGTGTATAGTGTAGTAGTGTGTAGTGTAGTAGTGTATAGTGTAGTAGTGTATAGTGTAGTAATGTATATTGTAGTAGTGTATAGTGTCGTAGTGTATAGTGTATAGTGTAGTAGTGTATAGTGTAGTAGTGTGTAGTGTAGTAGTGTATAGTGTAGTAGTGTATAGTGTAATGTAGTGTATAGTGTAGTAGTGTATAGTGTAGTGTAGTGTATAGTGTAGTAGTGTATAGTGTAGTAGTGTATAGTGTAGTAGTGTGTAGTGTAGTAGTATATAGTGTAGTAGTGTATAGTGTAGTGTAGTGTATAGTGTAATAGTGTCTAGTGTAGTAGTGTATAGTGTAGTAGTGTATAGTGTGTAGTGTAGTAGTGTATAGTGTAGTAGTGTATAGTGTAGTGTAGTGTATAGTGTAGTAGTGTCTAGTGTAGTAGTGTATAGTGTAGTAGTGTATAGTGTAGTAGTGTATAGTGTAGTATAGTGTGTAGTGTAGTGTATAGTGTAGTGTATAGTATAGTGTAGTGTATAATGTAGTGTGTAGTGTAGTGTATAGTGTAGTAGTGTATAGTGTAGTAGTGTATAGTGTAGTAGTGTATAGTGTAGTAGTGTATAGTGTAATAGTGTATAGTGTAGTAGTGTATAGTGTAGTGTAGTAGTGTATAGTGTAGTAGTGTATAGTGTAGTAGTGTATAGTGTAGTAGTGTATAGTGTGGTAGTGTATAGTGTAGTAGTGTGTAGTGTAGTAGTGTATAGTGTAGTAGTGTATAGTGTAGTGTAGTGTATAGTGTAGTAGTGTAGAGTGTAGGGTAGTGTATAGTGTAGTAGTGTAGTAGTGTATAGTGTAGTAGTGTGTAGTGTAGTAGTGTATAGTGTAGTAGTGTATAGTGTAGTGTAGTGTATAGTGTAGTAGTGTATAGTGTAGTGTAGTGTGTAGTAGTGTATAGTGTAGTGTATAGTGTAGTGTATAGTGTAGTGTAGTAGTTTGTAGTGTAGTGTATAGTGTAGTAGTGTATAGTGTAGTAGTGTATAGTGTAGTAGTGTATAGTGTAGTAGTGTATAGTGTAGTAGTGTATAGTGTAGTAGTGTAGTGTACAATGTAGTGTATAGTATAGTGTATAGTGTAGTAGTGTATAGTGTAGTGTAGTGTATAGTGTAGTAGTGTATAGTGTAGTGTAGTAGTGTAGTAGTGTATAGGGTAATAGTGTATAGTGTAGTGTATAGTGTAGTGTATAGTGTAGTGTAGTGTATAGTGTAGTGTATAGTGTAGTAGTGTATAGTGTAGTAGTGTAGTAGTGTATTGTGTAGTAGTGTATAGTGTAGTGTAGTGTATAGTGTAGTGTAGTGTATAGTGTAGTGTAGTGTATAGTGTAGTGTATAGTGTAGTGTAGTGTATAGTGTAGTGTATAGTGTAGTAGTGTATAGTGTATAGTGTAGTGTAGTGTATAGTGTAGTAGTGTATAGTGTAGTAGTGTATAGTGTAGTGTGTAGTGTATAGTGTAGTGTATAGTGTAGTAGTGTATAGTGTAGTAGTGTATAGTGTCTTAGTGTATAGTGTAGTAGTGTATAGTGTAGTAGTGTATAGTGCAGTGTATAGTGTAGTAGTGTATAGTGTAGTGTATAGTGTAGTGTATAGTGTAGTGTATAGTGTAGTAGTGTATAGTGTAGTAGTGTATAGTGTAGTGTATAGTGTAGTGTATAGTGTAGTGTGTAGTGTATAGTGTATAGTGTAGTGTATAGTGTAGAAGTGTATAGTGTAGTAGTGTATAGTGTAGTAGTGTATAGTGTAGTAGTGTAGTGTAGTAGTGTATAGTGTAGTGTATAGTGTAGTGTATAGTGTAGTAGTGTATAGTGTAGTAGTGTATAGTGTAGTGTATAGTGTAGTAGTGTATAGTGTAGTAGTGTAGTCTAGTACTGTATAGTGTAGTGTATAGTGTAGTGTATAGTGTAGTGTATAGTGTAGTAGTGTATAGTGTAGTAGTGTATAGTGTAGTGTATAGTGTAGTGTATAGTGTAGTGTATAGTGTAGTAGTGTATAGTGTAGTGTGTAGTGTAGTAGTGTATAGTGTAGTAGTGTATAGTGTAGTGTATAATGTAGTAGTGTATAGTGTAGTGTATAGTGTAGTAGTGTATAGTGTAGTAGTGTATAGTGTAGTGTATAGTGTAGTGTATAGTGTAGTGTATAGTGTAGTGTATAGTGTAGTAGTGTATAGTGTAGTAGTGTATAGTGTAGTAGTGTATAGTGTAGTAGTGTATAGTGTAGTGTACAGTGTAGTAGTGTATAGTGTAGTGTATAGTGTATAGTGTAGTGTATAGTGTAGTGTATAGTGTAGTAGTGTATAGTGTAGTAGTGTATAGTGTAGTAGTGTATAGTGTAGTAGTGTGTAGTGTAGTAGTGTATAGTGTAGTAGTGTATAGTGTAGTAGTGTATAGTGTAGTAGTGTATAGTGTAGTAGTGTATAGTGTAGTAGTGTATAGTGTAGTGTATAGTGTAGTGTATAGTGTAGTAGTGTATAGTGTAGTAGTGTATAGTGTAGTAGTGTGTAGTGTAGTAGTGTATAGTGTAGTAGTGTATAGTGTAGTGTATAGTGTAGTGTAGTGTATAGTGTAGTAGTGTATAGTGTAGTAGTGTATAGTGTAGTAGTGTATAGTGTAGTAGTGTATAGTGTAGTGTAGTGTATAGTGTAGTAGTGTAGTAGTGTATAGTAGTAGTGTATAGTGTAGTAGTGTATAGTGTAGTAGTGTATAGTGTAGTGTATAGTGTAGTGTATATGTAGTGTATAGTGTAGTGTATCGTGTAGTTTATAGTGTAGTGTATAGTGTAGTAGTGTATAGTGTAGTAGTGTATAGTGTATAGTGCAGTGTATAGTGTAGTGTATAGTGTAGTAGTGTATAGTGTAGTAGTGTATAGTGTAGTAGTGTGTAGTGTAGTAGTGTATAGTGTAGTGTATAGTGTAGTAGTGTATAGTGTAGTGTATAGTGTAGTAGTGTATAGTGTAGTAGTGTATAGTATAGTAGTGTATAGTGTAGTGTATAGTGTAGTAGTGTATAGTGTAGTGTATAGTGTAGTAGTGTATAGTGTAGTAGTGTATAGTGTAGTGTGTAGTGTATAGTGTAGTGTATAGTGTAGTAGTGTATAGTGTAGTAGTGTATAGTGTCTTAGTGTATAGTGTAGTAGTGTATAGTGTAGTAGTGTATAGTGTAGTAGTGTATAGTGTAGTGTGTAGTGTATAGTGTAGTGTATAGTGTAGTAGTGTATAGTGTAGTAGTGTATAGTGTCTTAGTGTATAGTGTAGTAGTGTATAGTGTAGTAGTGTAGTGCAGTGTATAGTGTAGTAGTGTATAGTGTAGTGTATAGTGTAGTGTATAGTGTAGTGTATAGTGTAGTAGTGTATAGTGTAGTAGTGTATAGTGTAGTGTATAGTGTAGTGTATAGTGTAGTGTGTAGTGTATAGTGTATAGTGTAGTGTATAGTGTAGAAGTGTATAGTGTAGTAGTGTATAGTGTAGTAGTGTATAGTGTAGTAGTGTAGTGTAGTAGTGTATAGTGTAGTGTATAGTGTAGTAGTGTATAGTGTAGTAGTGTATAGTGTAGTGTATAGTGTAGTAGTGTATAGTGTAGTAGTGTAGTCTAGTACTGTATAGTGTAGTGTATAGTGTAGTGTATAGTGTAGTAGTGTATAGTGTAGTAGTGTAGTGTATAGTGTAGTGTATAGTGTAGTGTATAGTGTAGTAGTGTATAGTGTAGTGTGTAGTGTAGTAGTGTATAGTGTAGTAGTGTATAGTGTAGTGTATAATGTAGTAGTGTATAGTGTAGTGTATAGTGTAGTAGTGTATAGTGTAGTAGTGTATAGTGTAGTGTATAGTGTAGTGTATAGTGTAGTGTATAGTGTAGTGTATAGTGTAGTAGTGTATAGTGTAGTAGTGTATAGTGTAGTAGTGTATAGTGTAGTAGTGTATAGTGTAGTGTATAGTGTAGTAGTGTATAGTGTAGTGTATAGTGTATAGTGTAGTGTATAGTGTAGTGTATAGTGTAGTAGTGTATAGTGTAGTAGTGTATAGTGTAGTAGTGTATAGTGTAGTAGTGTGTAGTGTAGTAGTGTATAGTGTAGTAGTGTATAGTGTAGTAGTGTATAGTGTAGTAGTGTATAGTGTAGTAGTGTATAGTGTAGTAGTGTATAGTGTTAGATTGCAGTGTATAGTGTAGTGTATAGTGTAGTAGTGTATAGTGTAGTAGTGTATAGTGTAGTAGTGTATAGTGTAGTAGTGTATAGGTAGTAGTGTATAGTGTAGTGTATAGTGGTAGTGTATGTGTATAGTGTATAGTGTAGTAGTGTATAGTGTAGTAGTGTATAGTGTATAGTGTTAGTGTAGTGTAGTGTATAGTGTAGTAGTAGTGTATAGTGTAGTGTAGTGTATAGTGTAGTAGTGTATAGTGTAGTAGTGTATAGTGTAGTGTATGTAGTGTGTATAGTGTAGTGTATAGTGTAGTGTAGTGTAGTTTATAGTGTAGTGTAAGTGTAGTAGTGTATGTGTAGTAGTGTATAGTGTAGTGTATAGTGTAGTGTATGTGTAGTAGTGTATAGTGTAGTGTATAGTGTAGTAGTGTGTAGTGTAGTAGGTATAGTGTAGTGTATAGTGTAGTTGTATAGTGTAGTGTATAGTGTAGTAGTGTATAGTGTAGTAGTGTATAGTGTAGTAGTGTATAGTGTAGTGTATAGTGTAGTGTATAGTGTGTATAGTGTAGTAGTGTAGTAGTAGTAGTAGTGTATAGTGTAGTGTAGTGTATAGTGTAGTGTATAGTGTAGTAGTGTATAGTGTAGTAGTGTATAGTGTATAGTGTATAGTGTAGTAGTGTATAGTGTAGTGTATAGTGTAGTAGTGTATAGTGTAGTATGTAGTGTATAGTGTAGTGTATAGTGTAGTGTATAGTGTAGTATGTATAGTGTATAGTGTATAGTGTAGTAGTGTATAGTGTAGTAGTGTATGTATAGTGGTAGTAGTGTATGTGTAGTGTATAGTGTAGTGTATAGTGTAGTAGTGTAGTAGTGTATAGTGTAGTAGTGTAGTAGTGTATAGTGTAGTGTATAGTGTAGTGTAGTGTATAGTGTATAGTGTAGTGTATAGTGTAGTAGTGTATAGTGTAGTAGTGTATAGTGTAGTGTATAGTGTATAGTGTAGTAGTGTATAGTGTAGTGTATAGTGTAGTGTATAGTGTAGTGTTGTGTATAGTGTATAGTGTATAGTGTAGTAGTGTATAGTGTAGTAGTGTATAGTGTATAGTGTAGTGTATGTTAGTGTATAGTGTAGTGTATAGTGTAGTAGTGTATAGTGTAGTAGTGTATAGTGTAGTGTATAGGTAGTGTATAGTGTAGTGTATAGTGTAGTAGTGTATAGTGTAGTGTATGTGTAGTAGTGTATAGTGTAGTAGTGTAGTAGTGTTAATGTAGTAGTGTATAGTGTAGGTATAGTGTAGTAGTGTATAGTGTAGTGTGTATAGTGTAGTGTATAGTGTAGTGTATAGTGTAGTGTATAGTGTAGTGTATAGTGTAGTAGTGTATAGTGTAGTAGTGGATAGTGTAGTGTATAGTGTAGTAGTGTATAGTGTGATAGGTATAGTAGTAGTGTATAGTGTAGTGTATAGTGTATAGTGTGTATAGTGTTGTGTATAGTGTAGTAGTGTATAGTGTAGTGTATAGTGTAGTAGTGTATAGTGTAGTAGTGTGTAGTGTAGTAGTTAGTGTAGTATGTAGTGTATAGTGTAGTAGTGTATAGTGTAGTGTATAGTGTAGTGTATAGTGTAGTGTATAGGTAGTAGTGTATAGTGTAGTAGTGTATAGTGTAGTAGTGTGTAGTGTAGTAGTGTATAGTGTAGTAGTGTATAGTGTAGTAGTGTATAGTGTAGTAGTGTATAGTGTAGTAGTGTATAGTGTAGTAGTGTATAGTGTAGTAGTGTATAGTGTAGTAGTGTATAGTGTAGTGTAGTATAGTGTAGTAGTGTATAGTGTAGTAGTGTATAGTGTAGTAGTGTATAGTGTAGTAGTGTATAGTGTAGTTAGTGTATAGTGTAGTAGGTGTAGTGGATAGTGTAGTAGTTGTATAGTGTAGTAGTGTATAGTGAGTTAGTGTGTATAGTGTAGTAGTGTATAGTGTAGTAGTGTATAGTGTAGTAGTGTATAGTGTAGTAGTGTATAGTGTAGTGTATAGTGTAGTGTATAGTGTAGTGTATAGTGTAGTGTATAGTGTAGTGTATCGTGTAGTTTATAGTGTAGTGTATAGTGTAGTAGTGTATAGTGTAGTAGTGTATAGTGTATAGTGCAGTGTATAGTGTAGTGTATAGTGTAGTAGTGTATAGTGTAGTGTAGTAGTGTATAGTGTATAGTGTAGTAGTGTATAGTGTAGTAGTGTGTAGTGTAGTAGTGTATAGTGTAGTGTATAGTGTAGTAGTGTATAGTGTAGTGTATAGTGTAGTAGTGTATAGTGTAGTAGTGTATAGTATAGTAGTGTATAGTGTAGTGTATAGTGTAGTAGTGTATAGTGTAGTAGTGTATAGTGTAGTAGTGTATAGTGTAGTAGTGTATAGTGTAGTAGTGTGTAGTGTAGTAGTGTATAGTATAGTAGTGTATAGTGTAGTGTATAGTGTAGTAGTGTATAGTGTAGTGTAGACTATTTGTGTACGCCTGTGTGTGCCCACGTACCTGTGTGTTCTGTCTTTCTGTCACGTCGAGAACCACACAGGCTGAGAGACACAGGTAGAGAGACACAGGTAGAGAGACACAGGTAGAGAGACACAGGTAGAGAGACACAGGTAGAGAGACACACAGGTAGAGACACACCTGGTAGAGAGACACAGGTAGAGAGACACAGGTAGAGACACTCCTGGTAGAGAGACACAGGTAGAGAGACACAGGTAGAGAGACACACAGGTAGAGAGACACACACAGGTAGAGAGACACACACAGGTAAAGAGACACAGGTAGAGAGACACAGGTAGAGAGACACAGGTAGAGAGACACAGGTAGAGAGACACAGGTAGACACACACCTTGTAGACACACACAGATAGAGAGACACAGGTAGAGAGACACAGGTAGACACACACCTTGTAGACACACAGGTAGAGAGACACAGGTAGAGAGACACACACAGGTAGATAGACACGCACAGGTAGATAGACACACAGGTAGAGAGACACACAGGTAGAGAGAGACAGGTAGAGAGACACAGGTAGACACACACCTTGTAGACACACACAGGTAGATAGACACAGGTAGATAGACACACAGGTAGACACACACAGGTAGAGAGAGACAGGTAGAGAGACACAGGTAGACACACACCTTTTAGACACACACAGGTAGATAGACACAGGTAGATAGACACACCTGGTAGATAGACACAGCTATCTATGTAGAGAGACACAGGTAGATAGACACAGGTAGATAGACACAGGTAGAGAGACACAGCTATCTATGTAGATAGACACAGGTAGAGAGACACAGCTATCTATGTAGAGAGGGAGATCGCGACTCAGGCATCTGCTGTTTGCGCGCTCGCGTTAAGTACAGCAGGCTAAGGTGTGAGTGGGTGTGAGTGTGAGTGGGTGTGAGTGGGTGTGAGTGTGTGTGAGTGGGTGTGAGTGTGTCTGAGTGTGTCTGGGTGTGTCGCCGCGTGTTTTGCTCAGGGTAGGGTTGGATTTGGAGGGAACGGTGAGCGGTGGAGCATCGGTTAGCAGCGCTGCGATTCGCTACTTTGTGTGTCAGTGTGTGTGTCAATGTGTGTGTGTCAATGTGTGTGTGTGTCAGTGTGTGTGTGTCAATGTGTGTGTGTGTCAGTGTGTGTGTCAATGTGTGTGTGTGTCAGTGTGTGTGTGTCTGTGTGTGTGTGTCAATGTGTGTGTGTGTGTCAGTGTGTGTGTGTCAGTGTGTGTGTGTCAGTGTGAGTGTGTGTCAGTGTGTGTGTGTCAATGTGTGTGTCTGTGTGTCTGTGTGTCAGTATGAGTGTCAATGTGTGTGTGTCAATGTGTGTGTCAATGTGTATGTGTGTCAGTGTGTGTGTCAGTGTGTGTGTGTCAGTGTGTGTGAGTGTGTGTGTGTCAATGTGTGTGTGTGTGTCAGTGTGTGTGTGTCAGTGTGTGTGTCAATGTGTGTGTGTGTGTCAGTGTGTGTGTGTGTCAGTGTGAGTGTCAATGTGTGTGTCAATGTGTGTGTGTGTGTCAATGTGTGTGTGTCAGTGTGTGTGTCAATGTGTGTAAGTGTGTGTGTAAGTGTGTGTAAGTGTGAGTGTGTGAGAGTGTGTAAGTGTGAGTGTGTGAGAGTGTGTGTGAGTGTGAGTGTGTAAGTGTGTGTAAGTGTGAGTGTGTAAGTGTGAGTGTGTGTAAGTGTGAGTGTGTGTAAGTGTGAGTGTGTGAGAGTGTGTAAGTGTGTGAGTGTGTGTAAGTGTGTGTAAGTATGAGTGTGTAAGTGTGTGTAAGTGTGTGTAAGTGTGAGTGTGTGTGTGTGTAAGTGTGTGTAAGTGTGTGTAAGTGTGAGTGTGAGTGTGTAAGTGTAAGTGTGTAAGTGTGTGAGTGTGTGTAAGTGTGTGTAAGTGTAAGTGTGTAAGTGTGTGTGTGTAAGTGTGTGTAAGTGTGAGTGTGTGTGTGTGTAAGTGTGTGTAAGTGTGTGTAAGTGTGAGTGTGTAAGTGTGTGTAAGTGTGAGTGTGTGTGTGTGTAAGTGTGTGTAAGTGTGTGTGTGTGAGAGTGTGTAAGTGTGTGAGTGTGTGTAACTGTGAGAGTGTGTGTAAGTGTGTGTAAGTGTGAGTGTGTGTAAGTGTGTGTAAGTGTGAGTGTGTGAGAGTGTGTAAGTGTGTGAGTGTGTGTAACTGTGAGAGTGTGTGTAAGTGTGTGTAAGTGTGTGAGTGTGTAAGTGTGTGTAAGTGTGAGTGTGTGAGAGTGTGTAAGTGTGTGAGTGTGTGTAACTGTGAGAGTGTGTGTAAGTGTGTGTAAGTGTGAGTGTGTGTAAGTGTGTGTAAGTGTGAGTGTCTAAGTGTGAGTGTGTGTGTAAGTGTGTGTAAGTGTGAGTGCCCAAGTGTGAGTGTGTGTGTGTCAGTGTGTGTAAGTGTGTGTAAGTGTGTGTGAGTGTGAGTGAGTGTGTGTAAGTGTGAGTGTGTGAGAGTGTGTAAGTGTGTGTAAGTGTGTGTAAGTGTGTGAGTGTGTGTAAGTGTGTGTAAGTGTGTGTAAGTGTGAGTGTGTATGTGTGTGTGTAGGTGTGTGTAGGTGTGTGTAAGTGTGTGTGTAGGTGTGTGTGAGAGTGTCTAGGTCATGGAGCCCGCATGCCCAGCCACCGCAGGTTGAAGCAGCTTTTGTTCAGTCGGATAGGGTCACGAGCTGGAGTGGAGATGGAGTGATGGGTGGGTGAGTGAGTGGGTGAGTGAGTGAGTGGGTGAGTGAGTGGGTGAGTGGGTGAGTGAGTGAGTGGGTGAGTGAGTGGGTGAATGAGTGAGTGGGTGAGTGAGTGGGTGAATGAGTGAGTGGGTGAGTGAGTGGGTGGGTGAGTGAGTGGGTGAGTGAGTGGGTGAGTGAGTGGGTGAGTGGGTGAGTGAGTGGGTGAGTGGGTGAGTGAGTGAGTGAGTGGGTGAGTGAGTGGGTGAGTGAGTGAGTGGGTGAGTGAGTGGGTGAGTGAGTGAGTGAGTGGGTGAGTGAGTGGGTGAGTGGGTGAGTGAGTGGGTGAGTGGGTGAGTGAGTGAGTGAGTGGGTGAGTGAGTGGGTGAGTGAGTGAGTGGGTGAGTGAGTGGGTGAGTGAGTGAGTGAGTGGGTGAGTGGGTGAGTGAGTGGGTGAGTGGGTGAGTGGGTGAGTGAGTGGGTTAGTGGGTGGGTGAGTGAGTGAGTGGGTGAGTGGGTGAGTGATGGGTGGGTGAGTGAGTGGGTGAGTGAGTGAGTGGGTGAGTGAGTGGGTGAGTGGGTGAGTGAGTGAGTGATGGGTGGGTGAGTGAGTGGGTGAGTGAGTGAGTGGGTGAGTGAGTGGGTGAGTGGGTGAGTGAGTGGGTGAGTGATGGGTGGGTGAGTGAGTGGGTGAGTGAGTGAGTGGGTGAGTGGGTGAGTGAGTGAGTGGGTGAGTGATGGGTGGGTGAGTGAGTGGTTGAGTGAGTGAGTGGGTGAGTGAGTGGGTGAGATAGTGAGTGGGTGAGTGAGTGGGTGAGTGAGTGAGTGGGTGAGTGGGTGAGTGAGGGACGCAGTGGGTGTGTGTGTAGGTGTGTGTGGGTGTGTGTGTGTGTAGGTGTGTGTGGGTGTGTGTGTGTAGGTGTGTGTAGGTGTGTGTGTGTAGTTGTGTGTGTGTGTAGGTGTGTGTGTAGGTGTATGTGTGTAGGTTTGTGTATGTGTAGGTGTGTGTGTGTAGGTGTGTGTGTGTAGGTGTGTGTGTGTAGGTGTGTGTGTGTAGGTGTGTGTAGGTGTGTGTGTGTGTGTAGGTGTGTGTAGGTGTGTGTGTGTGTAGGTGTGTGTAGGTGTGTGTGTGTGTACGTGTGTGTAGGTGTGTGTGTGTAGGTGTGTGTAGGTGTGTGTGTGTGTAGGTGTGTATGTATAGGTGTGTGTGTGTAGGTGTGTGTGTAGGTGTGTAGGTGTGTGTGTGTAGGTGTGTGTGTAGGTGTGTGTAGGTGTGTGTGTGTAGGTGTGTGTAGGTGTGTGTGTGTGTAGGTGTGTGTGTGTAGGTGTGTGTGTGTAGGTGTGTGTAGATGTGTGTGTAGGTGTGTGTGTGTGTAGGTGTGTGTAGGTCT